>NW_027189146.1:2124626-2146806 GCF_040958095.1 Procambarus clarkii | reverse complement strand
TTAGCCAAAAGGCCGAGAAGCGATAGGATGCATGGTTGCTCTGCAACACCAGGCAACAATTGCGGCTAGAAACCACGTAGCGAGTTTCAATTGCAAAAGGGCATGTGATTATCGTTGAGTACTATTCGAATTCAAGCATACATATAAACGCCATGCAGTAAAGGCTTTAACCATTTCTTACCTGATCAATGAATTTATATATATATGCAAATTCATGATATTACATGGTTTCATTCATGAGTAGTGAATATGTAACTGGCGGCAAAGTGGTAAACAGACTCGCGTGGCGTTTCACGAATTCGCTCCTGGCCAGGGAGTATAGCGCTTAACTCTAATACATAAACCTCCATTTGTCATGTGTCTTAAGGTAGCTACAGCTTTTGAAAAGTACAATAACGAATTAAAAGTGCAAGGGGCCTGTTACGCCAACGCTCGTCAAAAAATATAAATAGGAGACGTTCTCTCTCTGATACCATAACAGAAAACGAACAGCACTATTACGCGCCAACTATTCCATTTTTGTATATATATCACGACTTTTTCACATCTAACACTTTGCTTGATACATCGTTTTCACAAACCGGAGACGAGGCGAAGCGAGGCAGGGCTGGGGTGGCGAGAGGCTAGAGGCTAGAGGCTAGAGGCGAGAGGCGAGAGGCGAGAGGCGAAGGAGAGACGAGAGACGAGAGACGAGAGACGAGAGACGAGAGACGAGAGACGAGAGACGAGAGACGAGAGACGAGAGACGAGAGACGAGAGACGAGAGACGAGAGACTAGAGACGAGAGACGAGAGACGAGAGACGAGAGACGTGACGTGATGCCATGCCATGCCATGCCATGCCATGCCATTCAATGCCTTGTGATTCAATACCATGCAGTTCAATGCGATGCGATGCAATGACATGCGATTCGATGCATGCGAGGCGAGGCGAGGCGATGCATCATCTAACATAACGGGATTCCCTGGAAAACGACTCTGTTGTTGAATGAACAACAAGTTAAGATATAAGAAGATGTAAGTAATTCGAGAAGTCTGAGTACTGTAGGTACTATAGCAAATTCATTGCTTAATATATGTGAATGTGTAAGGAATCCATCCATCGCTTTACCGAGTATACAAATACTCGGTCATTGTTGGTGTTTAGGAGGTAAATGAAGTATTGCAAAGCTAATTACGAAACTAGCTTTCACAATGACATTTGGTGGTTGGTCGCTTTGCAAATTATAGTAGATTCTATATCAATTTTATTCGTTATTTTACGTGAATGAATGTGTGCCTGCATACATTGCCTAAATAAAGAATGTAAATATACGTCGGTGGTGTTTAGAGGGGTGAATGAAGCATTTGAAATCTAAATAGGAAACTAGCATTCAAATGGAGAGGGGTGAGAGTGCAGGTGCGCTTGAACTTGGGTGGGTTCTGGGTTTCATTGACGTATATATTACAGGTGAATGTGTGCATCGAATGCTCGATTGAAGTATATAAATACACATTGTTAGTGTGTATTGAGGTAAATGATGGATTGTAAAGCTAATCAAGACACTGGAATTCACTTTGAGGCTAGTGGCTGGCCGGCTGGCAGGCAAGCGTGGAAGTGGCAAACGATCGTTGAGTTGCCGTGTAAAACCACACCAAAGCAACACCTCCCTCCATCTCAAGTCGAATTTCGTCTTTATTACGCATTGGTACATTCCAGCAATGGTAAAATTAAATAGATAAACGTCTAATCTTGATGTATGTATGAATATAATTTCGCCGTCAGAGCCGACTAAGGAATTCCGAGTGATATACACACACACTCCTCCCTCCCTCCCTCCCTCCCTCACAAGGGAGAGTGAGTAATTCTGTAAAAAAAAGAAGAGCATGCCAACAATGGGTAACTATTATAGTTAGGTTCTCGATCATAGTAAACCCGTTGATTTAGAGTTTATTTGCACAATGACTACGTCATATTAGATGCCATTTAAATACCAAATCCAGTTCTCCACTAAATGCAGACACAAGTCTAACACTATTCAACCCATCTCTACCAGCCTTTTCATAACAAACCACTAAGCTATCTAAACCAGTTTCCACACTTATATAAATAGAGAAAAACTTCACCCTATATAACCTATCTCAGAAAACAAACAAAATCAATTAATATTGCACTAACTGGCAACCCCCCCCCCCATTCATAAAATCAACTTCTTTCCTTCCACACCAACCATCGTATTTCTTTGCTCGCACATAATCTTTAATCTAAAGTTATTAAATGATATTACTCACCTCACTCTCCTTCTTTCTCCTTCTTTCTCCTTCCTTCCTTCCTTCCTTCCTTCCTTCCTTCCTTCCTTCCTTCCCTCTAACTCGTTGCAGTTGTTCAGCTTCGACCCATCAAACCCGGACTCGACTGACTCACTTCTGCTGCTCGTTCCAAGGCTTTTTCCTCATACGATGTTGGCTGGTGTGAAGTAATTACTGCAATTCAAATTAACACGATTCATTAATGTACATAACCAATTAACATAATCGTCTCCTACTTGATTTTGACTAGTTGATAGGGTTGTTTTGGTCTCCCCGAAGGGAGTGGACCGATCCCAGAGGTACTGCAATACCGGGCCGATCCGCGGCAAAGGTGGAGCAAGCTCCTAGCACTTCGCCATGTTGCAAAAATCAGTTTAATATCGAGGATCCCACATGGGGATCGTATCAGATATTAAGCTGATAAGAACAGATACTACACTTTGATCTTAGCCAAAAGGCCGAGAAGCGATAGGATGCATGGTTGCTCTGCAACACCAGGCAACAATTGCGGCTAGAAACCACGTAGCGAGTTTCAATTGCAAAAGGGCATGTGATTATCGTTGAGTACTATTCGAATTCAAGCATACATATAAACGCCATGCAGTAAAGGCTTTAACCATTTCTTACCTGATCAATGAATTTATATATATATGCAAATTCATGATATTACATGGTTTCATTCATGAGTAGTGAATATGTAACTGGCGGCAAAGTGGTAAACAGACTCGCGTGGCGTTTCACGAATTCGCTCCTGGCCAGGGAGTATAGCGCTTAACTCTAATACATAAACCTCCATTTGTCATGTGTCTTAAGGTAGCTACAGCTTTTGAAAAGTACAATAACGAATTAAAAGTGCAAGGGGCCTGTTACGCCAACGCTCGTCAAAAAATATAAATAGGAGACGTTCTCTCTCTGATACCATAACAGAAAACGAACAGCACTATTACACGCCAACTATTCCATTTTTGTATATATATCACGACTTTTTCACATCTAACACTTTGCTTGATACATCGTTTTCACAAACCGGAGACGAGGCGAAGCGAGGCAGGGCTGGGTGGCGAGAGGCTAGAGGCTAGAGGCGAGAGGCGAGAGGCGAGAGGCGAGAGGCGAGAGACGAGAGACGAGAGACGAGAGACGAGAGACGAGAGACGAGAGACGAGAGACGAGAGACGAGAGACGAGAGACGAGAGACGAGAGACGAGAGACGAGAGACTAGAGACGAGAGACGAGAGACGAGAGACGAGAGACGTGACGTGATGCCATGCCATGCCATGCCATGCCATGCCATTCAATGCCTTGTGATTCAATACCATGCAGTTCAATGCGATGCGATGCAATGACATGCGATTCGATGCCATGCGAGGCGAGGCGAGGCGATGCATCATCTAACATAACGGGATTCCCTGGAAAACGACTCTGTTGTTGAATGAACAACAAAGTTAAGATATAAGAAGATGTAAGTAATTCGAGAAGTCTGAGTACTGTAGGTACTATAGCAAATTCATTGCTTAATATATGTGAATGTGTAAGGAATCCATCCATCGCTTTTACCGAGTATACAAATACTCGGTCATTGTTGGTGTTTAGGGAGGTAAATGAAGTATTGCAAAGCTAATTACGAAACTAGCTTTCACAATGACATTTGGTGGTTGGTCGCTTTGCAAATTATAGTAGATTCTATATCAATTTTATTCGTTATTTTACGTGAATGAATGTGTGCCTGCTAAATAAAGAATGTAAATATACGTCGGTGGTGTTTAGAGGGGTGAATGAAGCATTTGAAATCTAAATAGGAAACTAGCATTCAAATGGAGAGGGGTGAGAGTGCAGGTGCGCTTGAACTTGGGTGGGTTCTGGGTTTCATTGACGTATATATTACAGGTGAATGTGTGCATCGAATGCTCGATTGAAGTATATAAATACACATTGTTAGTGTGTATTGAGGTAAATGATGGATTGTAAAGCTAATCAAGACACTGGAATTCACTTTGAGGCTAGTGGCTGGCCGGCTGGCAGGCAAGCGTGGAAGTGGCAAACGATCGTTGAGTTGCCGTGTAAAACCACACCAAAGCAACACCTCCCTCCATCTCAAGTCGAATTTCGTCTTTATTACGCATTGGTACATTCCAGCAATGGTAAATTAAATAGATAAACGTCTAATCTTGATGTATGTATGAATATAATTTCGCCGTCAGAGCCGACTAAGGAATTCCGAGTGATATACACACACACTCCTCCCTCCCTCCCTCCCTCCCTCACAAGGGAGAGTGAGTAATTCTGTAAAAAAAAGAAGAGCATGCCAACAATGGGTAACTATTATAGTTAGGTTCTCGATCATAGTAAACCCGTTGATTTAGAGTTTATTTGCACAATGACTACGTCATATTAGATGCCATTTAAATACCAAATCCAGTTCTCCACTAAATGCAGACACAAGTCTAACACTATTCAACCCATCTCTACCAGCCTTTTCATAACAAACCACTAAGCTATCTAAACCAGTTTCCACACTTATATAAATAGAGAAAAACTTCACCCTATATAACCTATCTCAGAAAACAAACAAAATCAATTAATATTGCACTAACTGGCAACCCCCCCCCCCATTCATAAAATCAACTTCTTTCCTTCCACACCAACCATCGTATTTCTTTGCTCGCACATAATCTTTAATCTAAAGTTATTAAATGATATTACTCACCTCACTCTCCTTCTTTCTCCTTCTTTCTCCTTCCTTCCTTCCTTCCTTCCTTCCTTCCTTCCTTCCTTCCTTCCCTCTAACTCGTTGCAGTTGTTCAGCTTCGACCCATCAAACCCGGACTCGACTGACTCACTTCTGCTGCTCGTTCCAAGGCTTTTTCCTCATACGATGTTGGCTGGTGTGAAGTAATTACTGCAATTCAAATTAACACGATTCATTAATGTACATAACCAATTAACATAATCGTCTCCTACTTGATTTTGACTAGTTGATAGGGTTGTTTTTGGTCTCCCCGAAGGGAGTGGACCGATCCCAGAGGTACTGCAATACCGGGCCGATCCGCGGCAAAGGTGGAGCAAGCTCCTAGCACTTCGCCATGTTGCAAAAATCAGTTTAATATCGAGGATCCCACATGGGGATCGTATCAGATATTAAGCTGATAAGAACAGATACTACACTTTGATCTTAGCCAAAAGGCCGAGAAGCGATAGGATGCATGGTTGCTCTGCAACACCAGGCAACAATTGCGGCTAGAAACCACGTAGCGAGTTTCAATTGCAAAAGGGCATGTGATTATCGTTGAGTACTATTCGAATTCAAGCATACATATAAACGCCATGCAGTAAAGGCTTTAACCATTTCTTACCTGATCAATGAATTTATATATATATGCAAATTCATGATATTACATGGTTTCATTCATGAGTAGTGAATATGTAACTGGCGGCAAAGTGGTAAACAGACTCGCGTGGCGTTTCACGAATTCGCTCCTGGCCAGGGAGTATAGCGCTTAACTCTAATACATAAACCTCCATTTGTCATGTGTCTTAAGGTAGCTACAGCTTTTGAAAAGTACAATAACGAATTAAAAGTGCAAGGGGCCTGTTACGCCAACGCTCGTCAAAAAATATAAATAGGAGACGTTCTCTCTCTGATACCATAACAGAAAACGAACAGCACTATTACACGCCAACTATTCCATTTTTGTATATATATCACGACTTTTTCACATCTAACACTTTGCTTGATACATCGTTTTCACAAACCGGAGACGAGGCGAAGCGAGGCAGGGCTGGGTGGCGAGAGGCTAGAGGCTAGAGGCGAGAGGCGAGAGGCGAGAGGCGAGAGGCGAGAGACGAGAGACGAGAGACGAGAGACGAGAGACGAGAGACGAGAGACGAGAGACGAGAGACGAGAGACGAGAGACGAGAGACGAGAGACGAGAGACGAGAGACGAGAGACTAGAGACTAGAGACGAGAGACGAGAGACGAGAGACGAGAGACGTGACGTGATGCCATGCCATGCCATGCCATGCCATGCCATTCAATGCCTTGTGATTCAATACCATGCAGTTCAATGCGATGCGATGCAATGACATGCGATTCGATGCCATGCGAGGCGAGGCGAGGCGATGCATCATCTAACATAACGGGATTCCCTGGAAAACGACTCTGTTGTTGAATGAACAACAAAGTTAAGATATAAGAAGATGTAAGTAATTCGAGAAGTCTGAGTACTGTAGGTACTATAGCAAATTCATTGCTTAATATATGTGAATGTGTAAGGAATCCATCCATCGCTTTTACCGAGTATACAAATACTCGGTCATTGTTGGTGTTTAGGGAGGTAAATGAAGTATTGCAAAGCTAATTACGAAACTAGCTTTCACAATGACATTTGGTGGTTGGTCGCTTTGCAAATTATAGTAGATTCTATATCAATTTTATTCGTTATTTTACGTGAATGAATGTGTGCCTGCTAAATAAAGAATGTAAATATTACGTCGGTGGTGTTTAGAGGGGTGAATGAAGCATTTGAAATCTAAATAGGAAACTAGCATTCAAATGGAGAGGGGTGAGAGTGCAGGTGCGCTTGAACTTGGGTGGGTTCTGGGTTTCATTGACGTATATATTACAGGTGAATGTGTGCATCGAATGCTCGATTGAAGTATATAAATACACATTGTTAGTGTGTATTGAGGTAAATGATGGATTGTAAAGCTAATCAAGACACTGGAATTCACTTTGAGGCTAGTGGCTGGCCGGCTGGCAGGCAAGCGTGGAAGTGGCAAACGATCGTTGAGTTGCCGTGTAAAACCACACCAAAGCAACACCTCCCTCCATCTCAAGTCGAATTTCGTCTTTATTACGCATTGGTACATTCCAGCAATGGTAAATTAAATAGATAAACGTCTAATCTTGATGTATGTATGAATATAATTTCGCCGTCAGAGCCGACTAAGGAATTCCGAGTGATATACACACACACTCCTCCCTCCCTCCCTCCCTCCCTCACAAGGGAGAGTGAGTAATTCTGTAAAAAAAAGAAGAGCATGCCAACAATGGGTAACTATTATAGTTAGGTTCTCGATCATAGTAAACCCGTTGATTTAGAGTTTATTTGCACAATGACTACGTCATATTAGATGCCATTTAAATACCAAATCCAGTTCTCCACTAAATGCAGACACAAGTCTAACACTATTCAACCCATCTCTACCAGCCTTTTCATAACAAACCACTAAGCTATCTAAACCAGTTTCCACACTTATATAAATAGAGAAAAACTTCACCCTATATAACCTATCTCAGAAAACAAACAAAATCAATTAATATTGCACTAACTGGCAACCCCCCCCCCCATTCATAAAATCAACTTCTTTCCTTCCACACCAACCATCGTATTTCTTTGCTCGCACATAATCTTTAATCTAAAGTTATTAAATGATATTACTCACCTCACTCTCCTTCTTTCTCCTTCTTTCTCCTTCCTTCCTTCCTTCCTTCCTTCCTTCCTTCCTTCCTTCCTTCCCTCTAACTCGTTGCAGTTGTTCAGCTTCGACCCATCAAACCCGGACTCGACTGACTCACTTCTGCTGCTCGTTCCAAGGCTTTTTCCTCATACGATGTTGGCTGGTGTGAAGTAATTACTGCAATTCAAATTAACACGATTCATTAATGTACATAACCAATTAACATAATCGTCTCCTACTTGATTTTGACTAGTTGATAGGGTTGTTTTTGGTCTCCCCGAAGGGAGTGGACCGATCCCAGAGGTACTGCAATACCGGGCCGATCCGCGGCAAAGGTGGAGCAAGCTCCTAGCACTTCGCCATGTTGCAAAAATCAGTTTAATATCGAGGATCCCACATGGGGATCGTATCAGATATTAAGCTGATAAGAACAGATTTTATTTTCAGAAAATGGTACAGAGTGTCTTTTTACAATGCTTTCATGTAGCCTAGCTTAACATTTTACAGCAAAAGCTAAGGTTTACAAAGGAGCTTTTAGACAAGTTACATAGTGTGAATTATTTTTGAGCCTAACATTTATACAATACAAAATTTTTACTACACTTTGATCTTAGCCAAAAGGCCGAGAAGCGATAGGATGCATGGTTGCTCTGCAACACCAGGCAACAATTGCGGCTAGAAACCACGTAGCGAGTTTCAATTGCAAAAGGGCATGTGATTATCGTTGAGTACTATTCGAATTCAAGCATACATATAAACGCCATGCAGTAAAGGCTTTAACCATTTCTTACCTGATCAATGAATTTATATATATATGCAAATTCATGATATTACATGGTTTCATTCATGAGTAGTGAATATGTAACTGGCGGCAAAGTGGTAAACAGACTCGCGTGGCGTTTCACGAATTCGCTCCTGGCCAGGGAGTATAGCGCTTAACTCTAATACATAAACCTCCATTTGTCATGTGTCTTAAGGTAGCTACAGCTTTTGAAAAGTACAATAACGAATTAAAAGTGCAAGGGGCCTGTTACGCCAACGCTCGTCAAAAAATATAAATAGGAGACGTTCTCTCTCTGATACCATAACAGAAAACGAACAGCACTATTACGCGCCAACTATTCCATTTTTGTATATATATCACGACTTTTTCACATCTAACACTTTGCTTGATACATCGTTTTCACAAACCGGAGACGAGGCGAAGCGAGGCAGGGCTGGGTGGCGAGAGGCTAGAGGCTAGAGGCTAGAGGCGAGAGGCGAGAGGCGAGAGGCGAGAGACGAGAGACGAGAGACGAGAGACGAGAGACGAGAGACGAGAGACGAGAGACGAGAGACGAGAGACGAGAGACGAGAGACGAGAGACGAGAGACGAGAGACTAGAGACGAGAGACGAGAGACGAGAGACGAGAGACGTGACGTGATGCCATGCCATGCCATGCCATGCCATTCAATGCCTTGTGATTCAATACCATGCAGTTCAATGCGATGCGATGCAATGACATGCGATTCGATGCCATGCGAGGCGAGGCGAGGCGATGCATCATCTAACATAACGGGATTCCCTGGAAAACGACTCTGTTGTTGAATGAACAACAAAGTTAAGATATAAGAAGATGTAAGTAATTCGAGAAGTCTGAGTACTGTAGGTACTATAGCAAATTCATTGCTTAATATATGTGAATGTGTAAGGAATCCATCCATCGCTTTTACCGAGTATACAAATACTCGGTCATTGTTGGTGTTTAGGGAGGTAAATGAAGTATTGCAAAGCTAATTACGAAACTAGCTTTCACAATGACATTTGGTGGTTGGTCGCTTTGCAAATTATAGTAGATTCTATATCAATTTTATTCGTTATTTTACGTGAATGAATGTGTGCCTGCATACATTGCCTAAATAAAGAATGTAAATATACGTCGGTGGTGTTTAGAGGGGTGAATGAAGCATTTGAAATCTAAATAGGAAACTAGCATTCAAATGGAGAGGGGTGAGAGTGCAGGTGCGCTTGAACTTGGGTGGGTTCTGGGTTTCATTGACGTATATATTACAGGTGAATGTGTGCATCGAATGCTCGATTGAAGTATATAAATACACATTGTTAGTGTGTATTGAGGTAAATGATGGATTGTAAAGCTAATCAAGACACTGGAATTCACTTTGAGGCTAGTGGCTGGCCGGCTGGCAGGCAAGCGTGGAAGTGGCAAACGATCGTTGAGTTGCCGTGTAAAACCACACCAAAGCAACACCTCCCTCCATCTCAAGTCGAATTTCGTCTTTATTACGCATTGGTACATTCCAGCAATGGTAAATTAAATAGATAAACGTCTAATCTTGATGTATGTATGAATATAATTTCGCCGTCAGAGCCGACTAAGGAATTCCGAGTGATATACACACACACTCCTCCCTCCCTCCCTCCCTCCCTCACAAGGGAGAGTGAGTAATTCTGTAAAAAAAAGAAGAGCATGCCAACAATGGGTAACTATTATAGTTAGGTTCTCGATCATAGTAAACCCGTTGATTTAGAGTTTATTTGCACAATGACTACGTCATATTAGATGCCATTTAAATACCAAATCCAGTTCTCCACTAAATGCAGACACAAGTCTAACACTATTCAACCCATCTCTACCAGCCTTTTCATAACAAACCACTAAGCTATCTAAACCAGTTTCCACACTTATATAAATAGAGAAAAACTTCACCCTATATAACCTATCTCAGAAAACAAACAAAATCAATTAATATTGCACTAACTGGCAACCCCCCCCCCCATTCATAAAATCAACTTCTTTCCTTCCACACCAACCATCGTATTTCTTTGCTCGCACATAATCTTTAATCTAAAGTTATTAAATGATATTACTCACCTCACTCTCCTTCTTTCTCCTTCTTTCTCCTTCCTTCCTTCCTTCCTTCCTTCCTTCCTTCCTTCCTTCCTTCCCTCTAACTCGTTGCAGTTGTTCAGCTTCGACCCATCAAACCCGGACTCGACTGACTCACTTCTGCTGCTCGTTCCAAGGCTTTTTCCTCATACGATGTTGGCTGGTGTGAAGTAATTACTGCAATTCAAATTAACACGATTCATTAATGTACATAACCAATTAACATAATCGTCTCCTACTTGATTTTGACTAGTTGATAGGGTTGTTTTTGGTCTCCCCGAAGGGAGTGGACCGATCCCAGAGGTACTGCAATACCGGGCCGATCCGCGGCAAAGGTGGAGCAAGCTCCTAGCACTTCGCCATGTTGCAAAAATCAGTTTAATATCGAGGATCCCACATGGGGATCGTATCAGATATTAAGCTGATAAGAACAGATACTACACTTTGATCTTAGCCAAAAGGCCGAGAAGCGATAGGATGCATGGTTGCTCTGCAACACCAGGCAACAATTGCGGCTAGAAACCACGTAGCGAGTTTCAATTGCAAAAGGGCATGTGATTATCGTTGAGTACTATTCGAATTCAAGCATACATATAAACGCCATGCAGTAAAGGCTTTAACCATTTCTTACCTGATCAATGAATTTATATATATATGCAAATTCATGATATTACATGGTTTCATTCATGAGTAGTGAATATGTAACTGGCGGCAAAGTGGTAAACAGACTCGCGTGGCGTTTCACGAATTCGCTCCTGGCCAGGGAGTATAGCGCTTAACTCTAATACATAAACCTCCATTTGTCATGTGTCTTAAGGTAGCTACAGCTTTTGAAAAGTACAATAACGAATTAAAAGTGCAAGGGGCCTGTTACGCCAACGCTCGTCAAAAAATATAAATAGGAGACGTTCTCTCTCTGATACCATAACAGAAAACGAACAGCACTATTACACGCCAACTATTCCATTTTTGTATATATATCACGACTTTTTCACATCTAACACTTTGCTTGATACATCGTTTTCACAAACCGGAGACGAGGCGAAGCGAGGCAGGGCTGGGTGGCGAGAGGCTAGAGGCTAGAGGCGAGAGGCGAGAGGCGAGAGGCGAGAGGCGAGAGACGAGAGACGAGAGACGAGAGACGAGAGACGAGAGACGAGAGACGAGAGACGAGAGACGAGAGACGAGAGACGAGAGACGAGAGACGAGAGACGAGAGACGAGAGACGAGAGACGAGAGACTAGAGACGAGAGACGAGAGACGAGAGACGAGAGACGTGACGTGATGCCATGCCATGCCATGCCATGCCATGCCATTCAATGCCTTGTGATTCAATACCATGCAGTTCAATGCGATGCGATGCAATGACATGCGATTCGATGCCATGCGAGGCGAGGCGAGGCGATGCATCATCTAACATAACGGGATTCCCTGGAAAACGACTCTGTTGTTGAATGAACAACAAAGTTAAGATATAAGAAGATGTAAGTAATTCGAGAAGTCTGAGTACTGTAGGTACTATAGCAAATTCATTGCTTAATATATGTGAATGTGTAAGGAATCCATCCATCGCTTTTACCGAGTATACAAATACTCGGTCATTGTTGGTGTTTAGGGAGGTAAATGAAGTATTGCAAAGCTAATTACGAAACTAGCTTTCACAATGACATTTGGTGGTTGGTCGCTTTGCAAATTATAGTAGATTCTATATCAATTTTATTCGTTATTTTACGTGAATGAATGTGTGCCTGCTAAATAAAGAATGTAAATATACGTCGGTGGTGTTTAGAGGGGTGAATGAAGCATTTGAAATCTAAATAGGAAACTAGCATTCAAATGGAGAGGGGTGAGAGTGCAGGTGCGCTTGAACTTGGGTGGGTTCTGGGTTTCATTGACGTATATATTACAGGTGAATGTGTGCATCGAATGCTCGATTGAAGTATATAAATACACATTGTTAGTGTGTATTGAGGTAAATGATGGATTGTAAAGCTAATCAAGACACTGGAATTCACTTTGAGGCTAGTGGCTGGCCGGCTGGCAGGCAAGCGTGGAAGTGGCAAACGATCGTTGAGTTGCCGTGTAAAACCACACCAAAGCAACACCTCCCTCCATCTCAAGTCGAATTTCGTCTTTATTACGCATTGGTACATTCCAGCAATGGTAAATTAAATAGATAAACGTCTAATCTTGATGTATGTATGAATATAATTTCGCCGTCAGAGCCGACTAAGGAATTCCGAGTGATATACACACACACTCCTCCCTCCCTCCCTCCCTCCCTCACAAGGGAGAGTGAGTAATTCTGTAAAAAAAAGAAGAGCATGCCAACAATGGGTAACTATTATAGTTAGGTTCTCGATCATAGTAAACCCGTTGATTTAGAGTTTATTTGCACAATGACTACGTCATATTAGATGCCATTTAAATACCAAATCCAGTTCTCCACTAAATGCAGACACAAGTCTAACACTATTCAACCCATCTCTACCAGCCTTTTCATAACAAACCACTAAGCTATCTAAACCAGTTTCCACACTTATATAAATAGAGAAAAACTTCACCCTATATAACCTATCTCAGAAAACAAACAAAATCAATTAATATTGCACTAACTGGCAACCCCCCCCCCCATTCATAAAATCAACTTCTTTCCTTCCACACCAACCATCGTATTTCTTTGCTCGCACATAATCTTTAATCTAAAGTTATTAAATGATATTACTCACCTCACTCTCCTTCTTTCTCCTTCTTTCTCCTTCCTTCCTTCCTTCCTTCCTTCCTTCCTTCCTTCCTTCCTTCCCTCTAACTCGTTGCAGTTGTTCAGCTTCGACCCATCAAACCCGGACTCGACTGACTCACTTCTGCTGCTCGTTCCAAGGCTTTTTCCTCATACGATGTTGGCTGGTGTGAAGTAATTACTGCAATTCAAATTAACACGATTCATTAATGTACATAACCAATTAACATAATCGTCTCCTACTTGATTTTGACTAGTTGATAGGGTTGTTTTTGGTCTCCCCGAAGGGAGTGGACCGATCCCAGAGGTACTGCAATACCGGGCCGATCCGCGGCAAAGGTGGAGCAAGCTCCTAGCACTTCGCCATGTTGCAAAAATCAGTTTAATATCGAGGATCCCACATGGGGATCGTATCAGATATTAAGCTGATAAGAACAGATACTACACTTTGATCTTAGCCAAAAGGCCGAGAAGCGATAGGATGCATGGTTGCTCTGCAACACCAGGCAACAATTGCGGCTAGAAACCACGTAGCGAGTTTCAATTGCAAAAGGGCATGTGATTATCGTTGAGTACTATTCGAATTCAAGCATACATATAAACGCCATGCAGTAAAGGCTTTAACCATTTCTTACCTGATCAATGAATTTATATATATATGCAAATTCATGATATTACATGGTTTCATTCATGAGTAGTGAATATGTAACTGGCGGCAAAGTGGTAAACAGACTCGCGTGGCGTTTCACGAATTCGCTCCTGGCCAGGGAGTATAGCGCTTAACTCTAATACATAAACCTCCATTTGTCATGTGTCTTAAGGTAGCTACAGCTTTTGAAAAGTACAATAACGAATTAAAAGTGCAAGGGGCCTGTTACGCCAACGCTCGTCAAAAAATATAAATAGGAGACGTTCTCTCTCTGATACCATAACAGAAAACGAACAGCACTATTACACGCCAACTATTCCATTTTTGTATATATATCACGACTTTTTCACATCTAACACTTTGCTTGATACATCGTTTTCACAAACCGGAGACGAGGCGAAGCGAGGCAGGGCTGGGTGGCGAGAGGCTAGAGGCTAGAGGCGAGAGGCGAGAGGCGAGAGGCGAGAGGCGAGAGACGAGAGACGAGAGACGAGAGACGAGAGACGAGAGACGAGAGACGAGAGACGAGAGACGAGAGACGAGAGACGAGAGACGAGAGACGAGAGACGAGAGACGAGAGACGAGAGACGAGAGACTAGAGACGAGAGACGAGAGACGAGAGACGAGAGACGTGACGTGATGCCATGCCATGCCATGCCATGCCATGCCATTCAATGCCTTGTGATTCAATACCATGCAGTTCAATGCGATGCGATGCAATGACATGCGATTCGATGCCATGCGAGGCGAGGCGAGGCGATGCATCATCTAACATAACGGGATTCCCTGGAAAACGACTCTGTTGTTGAATGAACAACAAAGTTAAGATATAAGAAGATGTAAGTAATTCGAGAAGTCTGAGTACTGTAGGTACTATAGCAAATTCATTGCTTAATATATGTGAATGTGTAAGGAATCCATCCATCGCTTTTACCGAGTATACAAATACTCGGTCATTGTTGGTGTTTAGGGAGGTAAATGAAGTATTGCAAAGCTAATTACGAAACTAGCTTTCACAATGACATTTGGTGGTTGGTCGCTTTGCAAATTATAGTAGATTCTATATCAATTTTATTCGTTATTTTACGTGAATGAATGTGTGCCTGCTAAATAAAGAATGTAAATATACGTCGGTGGTGTTTAGAGGGGTGAATGAAGCATTTGAAATCTAAATAGGAAACTAGCATTCAAATGGAGAGGGGTGAGAGTGCAGGTGCGCTTGAACTTGGGTGGGTTCTGGGTTTCATTGACGTATATATTACAGGTGAATGTGTGCATCGAATGCTCGATTGAAGTATATAAATACACATTGTTAGTGTGTATTGAGGTAAATGATGGATTGTAAAGCTAATCAAGACACTGGAATTCACTTTGAGGCTAGTGGCTGGCCGGCTGGCAGGCAAGCGTGGAAGTGGCAAACGATCGTTGAGTTGCCGTGTAAAACCACACCAAAGCAACAACCTCCCTCCATCTCAAGTCGAATTTCGTCTTTATTACGCATTGGTACATTCCAGCAATGGTAAATTAAATAGATAAACGTCTAATCTTGATGTATGTATGAATATAATTTCGCCGTCAGAGCCGACTAAGGAATTCCGAGTGATATACACACACACTCCTCCCTCCCTCCCTCCCTCCCTCACAAGGGAGAGTGAGTAATTCTGTAAAAAAAAGAAGAGCATGCCAACAATGGGTAACTATTATAGTTAGGTTCTCGATCATAGTAAACCCGTTGATTTAGAGTTTATTTGCACAATGACTACGTCATATTAGATGCCATTTAAATACCAAATCCAGTTCTCCACTAAATGCAGACACAAGTCTAACACTATTCAACCCATCTCTACCAGCCTTTTCATAACAAACCACTAAGCTATCTAAACCAGTTTCCACACTTATATAAATAGAGAAAAACTTCACCCTATATAACCTATCTCAGAAAACAAACAAATCAATTAATATTGCACTAACTGGCAACCCCCCCCCCCATTCATAAAATCAACTTCTTTCCTTCCACACCAACCATCGTATTTCTTTGCTCGCACATAATCTTTAATCTAAAGTTATTAAATGATATTACTCACCTCACTCTCCTTCTTTCTCCTTCTTTCTCCTTCCTTCCTTCCTTCCTTCCTTCCTTCCTTCCTTCCTTCCTTCCCTCTAACTCGTTGCAGTTGTTCAGCTTCGACCCATCAAACCCGGACTCGACTGACTCACTTCTGCTGCTCGTTCCAAGGCTTTTTCCTCATACGATGTTGGCTGGTGTGAAGTAATTACTGCAATTCAAATTAACACGATTCATTAATGTACATAACCAATTAACATAATCGTCTCCTACTTGATTTTGACTAGTTGATAGGGTTGTTTTTGGTCTCCCCGAAGGGAGTGGACCGATCCCAGAGGTACTGCAATACCGGGCCGATCCGCGGCAAAGGTGGAGCAAGCTCCTAGCACTTCGCCATGTTGCAAAAATCAGTTTAATATCGAGGATCCCACATGGGGATCGTATCAGAATATTAAGCTGATAAGAACAGATACTACACTTTGATCTTAGCCAAAAGGCCGAGAAGCGATAGGATGCATGGTTGCTCTGCAACACCAGGCAACATTGCGGCTAGAAAACCACGTAGCGAGTTTCAATTGCAAAAGGGCATGTGATTATCGTTGAGTACTATTCGAATTCAAGCATACGATATAAACGCCATGCAGTAAAGGCTTTAACCATTTCTTTACCTGATCAATGAATTTATATATATATGCAAATTCATGATATTACATGGTTTCATTCATGAGTAGTGAATATGTAACTGGCGGCAAAGTGTAAACAAGACTCGCGTGGCGTTTCACGAATTCGCTCCTGGCCAGGGAGTATAGCGCTTAACTCTAATACATAAACCTCCATTTTGTCATGTGTCTTAAGGTAGCTACAGCTTTTGAAAAAGTACAATAACGAATTAAAAGTGCAAGGGGCCTGTTACGCCAACCGCTCGTCAAAAAATATAAATAGGAGACGTTCTCTCTCTGATACCATAACAGAAAACGAACAGCACTATACGCGCCAACTATTCCATTTTTGTATATATATCACGACTTTTTCACATCTAACACTTTGCTTGATACATCGTTTTCACAACCGGAGACGAGGCGAAGCGAGGCAGGGCTGGGTGGCGAGAGGCTAGAGGCTAGAGGCTAGAGGCGAGAGGCGAGAGGCGAGAGGCGAGAGACGAGAGACGAGAGACGAGAGACGAGAGACGAGAGACGAGAGACGAGAGACGAGAGACGAGAGACGAGAGACGAGAGACGAGAGACGAGAGACGAGAGACTAGAGACGAGAGACGAGAGACGAGAGACGAGAGACGTGACGTGATGCCATGCCATGCCATGCCATGCCATGCCATTCAATGCCTTGTGATTCAATACCATGCAGTTCAATGCGATGCGATGCAATGACATGCGATTCGATGCCATGCGAGGCGAGGCGAGGCGATGCATCATCTAACATAACGGGATTCCCTGGAAAACGACTCTGTTGTTGAATGAACAACAAAGTTAAGATATAAGAAGATGTAAGTAATTCGAGAAGTCTGAGTACTGTAGGTACTATAGCAAATTCATTGCTTAATATATGTGAATGTGTAAGGAATCCATCCATCGCTTTTACCGAGTATACAAATACTCGGTCATTGTTGGTGTTTAGGGAGGTAAATGAAGTATTGCAAAGCTAATTACGAAACTAGCTTTCACAATGACATTGGTGGTTGGTCGCTTTGCAAATTATAGTAGATTCTATATCAATTTTATTCGTTATTTTACGTGAATGAATGTGTGCCTGCTAAATAAAGAATGTAAATATACGTCGGTGTGTTTAGAGGGGTGAATGAAGCATTTGAAATCTAAATAGGAAACTAGCATTCAAATGGAGAGGGGTGAGAGTGCAGGTGCGCTTGAACTTGGTGGGTTTCTGGGTTTCATTGACGTATATATTACAGGTGAATGTGTGCATCGAATGCTCGATTGAAGTTATATAAATACACATTGTTAGTGTGTATTGAGGTAAAATGATGGATTGTAAAGCTAATCAAGACACTGGAATTCACTTTGAGGCTAGTGGCTGGCCGGCTGGCAGAGCGTGGAAGTGGCAAACGATCGTTGAGTTGCCGTGTAAAACCACACCAAAGCAACACCTCCCTCCATCTCAAGTCGAATTTCGTCTTTATTACGCATTGGTACATTCCAGCAATGGTAAATTAAATAGATAAACGTCTAATCTTGATGTATGTATGAATATAATTTCGCCGTCAGAGCCGACTAAGGAATTCCGAGTGATATACACACACACTCCTCCCTCCCTCCCTCCCTCCCTCACAAGGGAGAGTGAGTAATTCTGTAAAAAAAAGAAGAGCATGCCAACAATGGGTAACTATTATAGTTAGGTTCTCGATCATAGTAAACCCGTTGATTTAGAGTTTATTTGCACAATGACTACGTCATATTAGATGCCATTTAAATACCAAATCCAGTTCTCCACTAAATGCAGACACAAGTCTAACACTATTCAACCCATCTCTACCAGCCTTTTCATAACAAACCACTAAGCTATCTAAACCAGTTTCCACACTTATATAAATAGAGAAAAACTTCACCCTATATAACCTATCTCAGAAAACAAACAAAATCAATTAATATTGCACTAACTGGCAACCCCCCCCCCCATTCATAAAATCAACTTCTTTCCTTCCACACCAACCATCGTATTTCTTTGCTCGCACATAATCTTTAATCTAAAGTTATTAAATGATATTACTCACCTCACTCTCCTTCTTTCTCCTTCTTTCTCCTTCCTTCCTTCCTTCCTTCCTTCCTTCCTTCCTTCCTTCCTTCCCTCTAACTCGTTGCAGTTGTTCAGCTTCGACCCATCAAACCCGGACTCGACTGACTCACTTCTGCTGCTCGTTCCAAGGCTTTTTCCTCATACGATGTTGGCTGGTGTGAAGTAATTACTGCAATTCAAATTAACACGATTCATTAATGTACATAACCAATTAACATAATCGTCTCCTACTTGATTTTGACTAGTTGATAGGGTTGTTTTTGGTCTCCCCGAAGGGAGTGGACCGATCCCAGAGGTACTGCAATACCGGGCCGATCCGCGGCAAAGGTGGAGCAAGCTCCTAGCACTTCGCCATGTTGCAAAAATCAGTTTAATATCGAGGATCCCACATGGGGATCGTATCAGATATTAAGCTGATAAGAACAGATACTACACTTTGATCTTAGCCAAAAGGCCGAGAAGCGATAGGATGCATGGTTGCTCTGCAACACCAGGCAACAATTGCGGCTAGAAACCACGTAGCGAGTTTCAATTGCAAAAGGGCATGTGATTATCGTTGAGTACTATTCGAATTCAAGCATACATATAAACGCCATGCAGTAAAGGCTTTAACCATTTCTTACCTGATCAATGAATTTATATATATATGCAAATTCATGATATTACATGGTTTCATTCATGAGTAGTGAATATGTAACTGGCGGCAAAGTGGTAAACAGACTCGCGTGGCGTTTCACGAATTCGCTCCTGGCCAGGGAGTATAGCGCTTAACTCTAATACATAAACCTCCATTTGTCATGTGTCTTAAGGTAGCTACAGCTTTTGAAAAGTACAATAACGAATTAAAAGTGCAAGGGGCCTGTTACGCCAACGCTCGTCAAAAAATATAAATAGGAGACGTTCTCTCTCTGATACCATAACAGAAAACGAACAGCACTATTACGCGCCAACTATTCCATTTTTGTATATATATCACGACTTTTTCACATCTAACACTTTGCTTGATACATCGTTTTCACAAACCGGAGACGAGGCGAAGCGAGGCAGGGCTGGGTGGCGAGAGGCTAGAGGCTAGAGGCGAGAGGCGAGAGGCGAGAGGCGAGAGGCGAGAGACGAGAGACGAGAGACGAGAGACGAGAGACGAGAGACGAGAGACGAGAGACGAGAGACGAGAGACGAGAGACGAGAGACGAGAGACGAGAGACGAGAGACTAGAGACGAGAGACGAGAGACGAGAGACGAGAGACGACGTGATGAGCAGACGATGCCATGCCATGCCATTCAATGCCTTGTGATTCAATACCATGCAGTTCAATGCGATGCGATGCAATGACATGCGATTCGATGCCATGCGAGGCGAGGCGAGGCGATGCATCATCTAACATAACGGGATTCCCTGGAAAACGACTCTGTTGTTGAATGAACAACAAAGTTAAGATATAAGAAGATGTAAGTAATTCGAGAAGTCTGAGTACTGTAGGTACTATAGCAAATTCATTGCTTAATATATGTGAATGTGTAAGGAATCCATCCATCGCTTTTACCGAGTATACAAATACTCGGTCATTGTTGGTGTTTAGGGAGGTAAATGAAGTATTGCAAAGCTAATTACGAAACTAGCTTTCACAATGACATTTGGTGGTTGGTCGCTTTGCAAATTATAGTAGATTCTATATCAATTTTATTCGTTATTTTACGTGAATGAATGTGTGCCTGCATACATGCCTAAATAAAGAATGTAAATATACGTCGGTGGTGTTTAGAGGGGTGAATGAAGCATTTGAAATCTAAATAGGAAACTAGCATTCAAATGGAGAGGGGTGAGAGTGCAGGTGCGCTTGAACTTGGGTGGGTTCTGGGTTACATTGACGTATATATTACAGGTGAATGTGTGCATCGAATGCTCGATTGAAGTATATAAATACACATTGTTAGTGTGTATTGAGGTAAATGATGGATTGTAAAGCTAATCAAGACACTGGAATTCACTTTGAGGCTAGTGGCTGGCCGGCTGGCAGGCAAGCGTGGAAGTGGCAAACGATCGTTGAGTTGCCGTGTAAAACCACACCAAAGCAACACCTCCCTCCATCTCAAGTCGAATTTCGTCTTTATTACGCATTGGTACATTCCAGCAATGGTAAATTAAATAGATAAACGTCTAATCTTGATGTATGTATGAATATAATTTCGCCGTCAGAGCCGACTAAGGAATTCCGAGTGATATACACACACACTCCTCCCTCCCTCCCTCCCTCCCTCACAAGGGAGAGTGAGTAATTCTGTAAAAAAAAGAAGAGCATGCCAACAATGGGTAACTATTATAGTTAGGTTCTCGATCATAGTAAACCCGTTGATTTAGAGTTTATTTGCACAATGACTACGTCATATTAGATGCCATTTAAATACCAAATCCAGTTCTCCACTAAATGCAGACACAAGTCTAACACTATTCAACCCATCTCTACCAGCCTTTTCATAACAAACCACTAAGCTATCTAAACCAGTTTCCACACTTATATAAATAGAGAAAAACTTCACCCTATATAACCTATCTCAGAAAACAAACAAAATCAATTAATATTGCACTAACTGGCAACCCCCCCCCCATTCATAAAATCAACTTCTTTCCTTCCACACCAACCATCGTATTTCTTTGCTCGCACATAATCTTTAATCTAAAGTTATTAAATGATATTACTCACCTCACTCTCCTTCTTTCTCCTTCTTTCTCCTTCCTTCCTTCCTTCCTTCCTTCCTTCCTTCCTTCCTTCCTTCCCTCTAACTCGTTGCAGTTGTTCAGCTTCGACCCATCAAACCCGGACTCGACTGACTCACTTCTGCTGCTCGTTCCAAGGCTTTTTCCTCATACGATGTTGGCTGGTGTGAAGTAATTACTGCAATTCAAATTAACACGATTCATTAATGTACATAACCAATTAACATAATCGTCTCCTACTTGATTTTGACTAGTTGATAGGGTTGTTTTTGGTCTCCCCGAAGGGAGTGGACCGATCCCAGAGGTACTGCAATACCGGGCCGATCCGCGGCAAAGGTGGAGCAAGCTCCTAGCACTTCGCCATGTTGCAAAAATCAGTTTAATATCGAGGATCCCACATGGGGATCGTATCAGATATTAAGCTGATAAGAACAGATTTTTTATTTTCAAAAAATGGTACAGAGTGTCTTTTTACAATGCTTTCATGTAGCCTAGCTTAACATTTTACAGCAAAAGCTAAGGTTTACAAAGGAGCTTTTAGATAAGTTACATAGTGTGAATTATTTTGAGCTAACATTTATACAATACAAAATTTTACATACAAGCTAATA
>NW_027189146.1:2094587-2124126 GCF_040958095.1 Procambarus clarkii | reverse complement strand
GGCATGGATATTTAACATCGTTTATTCAGTCTTGGGTTTATGTTCTTTCGCCATTTACAGACATTTTACATCTACCTACTTCCTCAGCCTACCCTGCCAATTTCTAATGAATTTGTGGATTTTCTTTTGTAATACATACATGTGTGTGCTCATCTGCTCTTCAGTTTTTATGATATTTGTCTCATCTGTCCTGCTTTATGATACTTTTACAAAGAACATGAACAAATGCTTCTATTTTAGAGAAGATATGGGATCCAGGTTTCGGAGCCGTAAAACCAACCGTCGTGATTGGTGGACGAGTTGCCAGGTTGCAGCTTCTGTACCGTGCCGGCACATAAATAGGTTCGGCTCAAGCGGCGGCAGCATCATTCCCCCGTGACTGTCTGAGCGTCTCTCATCACCTTGGTTATCTCATCATCATCATGGTAGAAGCAAAGCCTACCAAGAAGGCTGCGGCTGCTGCTGCTGCTGCTGTGGTGGCCACCACCAGGAAACCTCGCGTCCAGGTTGCTCACCCGAAAACTAGTCAAATGGTTCTAGCCGCGGTCGCAGCACTCAAAGACCGTAAGGGCTCGTCTCTACAAGCAATCAAGAAGTACGTTGTTGCCAACAACAAAGTCGAGGCTGCCAAGATCGCCATTTACATCCGAAGATTTCTCAAGAAAGCAGTGGCTGACGGCATTCTTGTTCAGACCAAGGGAAGTGGAGCTAGTGGATCATTCAAGCTGGCCGTAGCAGAGAAGAGGGCCGTTCTAACTCCCAAGAAAGCCACCACAACCAAGAAACCATCTACAGCAGCAAAGAAGGCCGTGGTAACTCCCAAGAAAGCCGCCACAAGCAACAAACCACCTACAGCCTTGAAAAAGAAGCAGCAGCAGCAGCAGCTTGTTGTTGGGAACAAAAAGCCCAAAATAAAGAGAGCTTCAAAATCTCCCAAACCACCCAAGGCAAAGAAAGCTGTCAAGAAAACAACAAAGGCAAAATAAACGACGACATGCAAGCAGCATGAATACACATGACAATAAACATCCAGGCCTCCCCCCTCAGTGGAGGGGCCTCATATGATTCCAAAAAGAGTTTAGTTTTGTAGACAAATAAATCATTACTTTTGGGGTAGATTTACTCTGTATATTATATATATATATATATATATATATATATATATATATATATATATATATATATATATATATATATATATATATATATATATATATATATATATACACACATACATGGGTGAGGTGATATGGTACCAAAGTTTTGGGTGAGGTGATTGACATTTACACAAGATAAAACACGAACCAATGGGAATAAAAACATAAGAATGGAAGTAACTGCAGAAGGCCTATTGGCCCATAACACAAGCACTTCCTCTTGATGCTTCTATATTGGTTCGGAGTCTTGAAGCTATAATATATATATATATATATATATATATATATATATATATATATATATATATATATATATATATATATATATATATATATATATATGCACACAAAACTAAATAGTCTTGTTAGACAAATTGCCCCTATTAGAGGCAAGTTGACTAACAAGCCGAATGACTGCAATTGTTTTGAATTTGAGTTAAATCTAACATAGAAATGTAATCAAACCTAACCTAACCTATGCTAACCCAAGCTAAGCTAACCTAACCTAACCTAAGCTAAGCTAACCTAACCTAACCTAACCTAACCCAGCAATTCATGATCTTAATATAATACTGTTAATTGGATAAACCAATTTGGAAAGAAATGTTCGAAAATAACAAAATTAACTGTTCTTGTTAGGAAAATTGGGCCTTGCATACTTGTCCCAATAGTGTGGTTCTCGCTTTTAGGTACGACATAAACGTATACCTAAGTTGAGAGAGAAAAAGATTCGCACTCAAACATGCATATCGATTGCCAGTCCTGAATTCTGGGTAGATATTCGTGTCCTCCCTTTTCATTTACCATCATTTGGATACTATCAAAACAGCTCTGAGAAGGATAAAATGAATAAAACGGGTAGCTCACTCATGTAAAAAGGAAGAGTTGGGAAAGATCTCTCTCTCTCTCTCTCTCTCTCTCTCTCTCTCTCCCTCACCCCCCCCCCCCCCCACCACCAATGATCCTGCTCTGCTAGTATATAACGGAACAAACCTTCCCCCCCCCACCCCTCCCTCCCCAATCAGAGTCCCTTTAAGCATGCGAGGATAAAAAATAGATTTCATAAGACCCAATGTGCTAGCTGATATCAAAACAATTTATGTTATCGTCTATTAAGCCCTTCAGTAAAAAAGTATAGGGACCTAATTAGGTCCCGTTTTGAGGTGGTGGTGGGTGGAATCGATGGATTAGCCAAGCTCTTATCCGCCGAATCCGTAGAGGGTACGACCCTGGCGCTTCAGAGCGTACACCACGTCCATGGCAGTGACGGTCTTCCTCTTGGCGTGTTCCGTGTAGGTTACAGCATCACGGATGACGTTCTCGAGGAACACCTTCAGGACGCCACGGGTCTCTTCGTAGATGAGACCCGAAATACGCTTCACGCCGCCACGACGAGCTAAGCGACGAATAGCGGGCTTGGTGATGCCCTGGATGTTGTCACGTAGCACCTTACGATGACGCTTGGCGCCACCCTTTCCGAGTCCCTTGCCTCCCTTGCCGCGTCCAGTCATGGTGTTGAAGTTGTGTGAATAATAAAATTTCGGCACGATTTCCCCAGACTATATCCCGTCAAGCGGACGTACTTGTAGCATGGCAACTCCTAACTCCTGCCTGTCCTTACTTTATGCTTGTACTCGAGCAGAAACACGGCTTTCTCACAACGCTTTCAAAACTGCAGTTGCCTACTCGTCTGTTTCACGTCTCTGTGAAATGACTTTTGCACAAATCCAAAAAATAGAGCAAAATCAGCGATAATAGTGTTTGAGGTGAGCTGCCTGTTGGCTGCAGCCAGAGGAAGGAGGGGAGGGGCAACGGGGTGACGTAGGCGAGTCGAGCAGCCAATGGCGCTCGAGCAAGCGCCTCGAGACGGCGTATATAAGCAAAAATTTTTCGGCGCCGGCCATCACAAACCACAGTTGTTCACCATGGCTCGCACCAAGCAGACTGCTCGCAAGTCCACGGGAGGCAAGGCTCCTCGTAAGCAGCTGGCCACCAAGGCAGCACGCAAGTCTGCTCCTGCCACAGGGGGCGTGAAGAAGCCTCACCGTTACAGGCCCGGAACGGTCGCCCTGCGTGAGATCCGTCGTTACCAGAAGAGCACAGAGTTGCTCATCAGGAAACTTCCCTTCCAGCGTCTGGTGCGCGAGATTGCCCAGGACTTCAAGACCGATCTTCGCTTCCAGTCGTCTGCCGTCATGGCTTTACAGGAGGCATCCGAGGCTTACCTGGTCGGTCTCTTCGAGGACACTAACCTCTGTGCCATCCACGCCAAGCGTGTCACCATCATGCCAAAGGACATTCAGCTTGCTCGCCGTATCCGTGGAGAGCGTGCATAAGCTAAAACGACCACCCTAGTATACACCAAACTCGGCCCTTCTCAGGGCCAAAATATCCTTCTAAGGAGATTTCAGACATTCCTAGCATCAGTCATATGAATTAACCTTCATCTATACATATAATAAATAAATAAATACAATAATTTAGGTGTCATACATACACTGTACACGTGATATCAATAAATCAAGTCATTTGTAGTACAACCTGTCCTCTTACAAACAAAACGCCGTCGCTTTTCATTCTTATGCACTGCCAAGGATCCTTCCCCCCCCCCCCCCCCTCCAAAAAAAAAAAAAAATTGTCATACTGTACTAGAAATAAAAGCAGCTTGTATAAGTGACATACTGTCCTGTCCTGTTTTATTCTGTTTTTGGTCCTCTGGCTTAATCTGTTAAGTTAGGAGATGACATTTTAAATTAACCGTTTTCTTGACATTTTCAAACCTTAAGAGGGTGGCCTGCATAGTAATCCTAATGTGGAACATAACAATGAATCTCTAATCTCTAGAAAAAAGATACCGAGTGTTTATATGTGTGTTGAGAGAGAGAGAGAGAGAGAGAGAGAGAGAGAGAGGAGAGAAGAGAGAGAGAGAGAGAGAGAGAGAGAGAGAGAGAGAGAGAGAGAGAGAGAGAGAGACATGCAGAGACAGAGACAGAGACAGAGACAGACAGACAGACAGACAGACAGAGACTGAGAGAGAGAAACACACACAGACAGTTTCATAAATATTCTCATTTTATAGCTATTTGCTTTCAGTGACAGAGGTTTTTGTTATAATAGTATTGGTGTCTAACACTCACAATCTCTTTAGAAATTAAAGTGTGGCTCCAATGGAGCCGAGTTTGTTGGTTTGAGGCCAAGCCACCACCACAGGGCAGTAAGTAAGCCGTTTACTTGGAGGAGGTGTACTTGGTGACGGCCTTAGTGCCCTCAGAGACGGCGTGCTTGGCCAGTTCTCCGGGCAACAGGAGCCTTACAGCCGTCTGGATCTCCCGACTGGTAATGGTGGAACGCTTGTTGTAGTGGGCCAGGCGAGAAGCCTCGGCGGCGATGCGCTCGAAGATGTCGTTCACGAACGAGTTCATGATCGACATGGCTTTGGAAGAGATACCAGTGTCGGGGTGGACCTGCTTCAGCACTTTGTAGATGTAGATGCTGTAGCTCTCCTTCCTCCTGCGCTTCTTTTTCTTATCGCCCTTGGCAATGGCCTTCTGGGCCTTTCCGGCCTTCTTGGCAGCCTTTCCAGATGCCTTGGGTGGCATGATGATGCTCGTGCTGGCTGGCGTTGCGATACAATAATGAACTTTTGCGCGAGTCGAGCTTTCCTTTTATATCCCGCTCGCGACTCAGCTCAGAGCGGGTCGCGTGGCGGAGCGCGCTGATTGGTCAGTGGCGGACTCCCTTGATCCTGAGCGGGGTATATAACACGAAGCTCGATCTGCGGGCCGGCATAAAACACCACAAACCCACAACAGCAGCAGCAATGTCAGGACGCGGCAAGGGAGGCAAAGTGAAGGGCAAGTCAAAGTCTCGCTCCAGCAGGGCCGGACTTCAGTTCCCCGTGGGCAGAATTCACCGTCTGCTGCGTAAAGGCAACTACGCCGAACGCGTCGGTGCTGGCGCTCCTGTCTACCTGGCAGCCGTCATGGAATACCTCGCTGCCGAAGTTCTGGAGCTCGCCGGTAACGCCGCACGTGACAACAAGAAGACCCGTATCATCCCACGTCACTTGCAGTTGGCCATCCGCAACGACGAAGAACTCAACAAACTTCTGTCTGGCGTAACCATTGCACAGGGAGGTGTTCTTCCAAACATTCAGGCAGTTCTTTTGCCAAAGAAGACAGAGAAGAAGTAAGCACTTCTGCCACCCACCACGACAAATACCATAACCAGGCTCCATCCGGAGCCACACACACTTTAATAGAGAGATTCAAGTAGACAATCAACTTTCAAACATTAATAATAACATTTATATTGATTTCATTTGGAATGTGTACATAACAAACAAACAAACAAAACAAAATTATAGGGGATATTCAGCATCACTTGGAATATTAACCAATCATATAAATCCAATATATATTTTATATTTTACTTTAAGCGAGGAATTCATATTCTATCAATTTTTAATCATACAAATGAACAAAAGCAATTCTTCACTAGACGTAATGAATGAATAAATGATCAAGGTTTTAATGTGTTTCATGAATAAATATATATATATATATATATATATATATATATATATATATATATATATATATATTATATATATATATATATAAATCTAATATAATATATATATTATAATACTTGTGAACCAGAATATGTTTGAGCAGCAGCGATCGTTGCCATTGGCCGAAGTGCAACAATTCAAATAATTTAAAGGGCCTGCCTCGGGTATATAAGAGAGGCCTGGGAGACTGGGGCCGGTGGTGGGGATGGGTGATGAGTGATGGTGTGGTGTGGTGTGGTGTTGTTAAGAGTTGATTTACGGCCAGCCAGCCAGCTGCAGCCAAGGCAGGGCAGGGCAAGGCAAGGCAAGGCAAGGCAAGGCAAGGCAAGGCAAGGCATGCAAGGCAAGGCAATAACAGGACAGGACAGGCAAGGCAAGGCAAGGCAAGGCAAGGCAAGGCAAGCAGGCGGGGCGGGCGGGCGGGGCGGGCGGGCAGCCAGCCAGCCAGCCAGCCAGCAGCCAGCCAGCCAGCCAGGCAGGCAGGCAGGCAGGCAGGCAGGCAGGCAGGCAGGCAGGCAGGCAGGCAGGCAGGCAGCCAGCCAGTCAGGCCAGCCAGCCAGCCAGCCAGCAGCCAGCCAGCCAGCCAGCCAGCCAGCCAGCCAGCCAGCCAGCCAGGCAGGCAGGCAGGCAGCCAGCCAGCCAGCCACTCCCACTTTGTATTTATATGCATTCAATTTATATTCAAACATTATATATGTTAAGGGCCTAGTTTTAGTGTTTATTTTAAAAATGACAAACATCGAGTCGTTTTACCAGTCCTTTAGCGTTAACGGTGATGCATTTTAAAAACTGAACAGAAATCACCTTTTCTGGATATATCAAATATCGAATCCGCTTAATGTGCCTACAATTCAATCATTCAAAAAATACATAATTTACATCATGCCTTTTCATAGAACAGACAATAAGATTTGAGACAATAAGAACTTTAGTTTTTATAACTAAAGTTGCACATTATACCAACTCTATGGTGGCTGGGTGGTAAGGTGTGTGGCTGGTGTTTTGGAAGTCGCGAGTTCAAACGACCCAATGGGAGTACTTTTTTTTTTTTTTATGCCATTCAATCTTCCTAGTACTATTATGTAGGTGTGTGTGTGTGTGTTTTTATTCATTCTTTGGTTTTATAGATGACATACATATTGACTCCTCTTTTACCGGTCCCTTAATTAGGCTCTGGGGAAGCAATGGTGGTGGTGGTGGTGCATTAAAACTAAACCAAAAATCACCAGTTCTGGACGCGTCAAATATCATATCCGCTTAATGTGTCTACAACCTAATTACTTAAAACTACACTATTTAATTCATTCATATCATGTGCATATTGGTCATTATGCTCATACAACCGACATAACAATTTATTTTCATTATTAGAATCATACATTTCATCAAGTAATACAGATACAAAGAGATTTTCTTTCTGAGAAGACCGTTAGTATTGGCTGGCTGGCAGGCAGGCAGGCAGGCAGGCAGGCATTTGAGGGTTATTATTTCGCCTGATGATTGGGGGGAGGGGTTGATGTGTTAGGGGTTTTCGGTTAGGTGTGGTGGTGGTGATTGGTGGTGATTTGGTGGTGGTGGTGATTGGTGGTGAGTAGTGGTGGTGGTGGTGGTGGTGGTGGTGGTGGTGGTGGTGGTGGTGGTGGTAGTAGGTGGGAGGGGGGGGGGGGGGGGGGAAGGGGAATGATGGTCTGTGGATTCCTTCTCCGTACCCCTTACATATAAGCAAAAACATGCCTTCCTGTGGGTATAGAAACATTAACACAAATTATATCAGTAACTGATATTGTAGCCTTTTAAACAGAAAAGATTTGTACATACAAATACTTTTAAATTATCATTTATTTGTGGAAATGGCATTTACGTCATTAAATTGATACCTCAGCATCAAGTGTCCTGCAGTGGTCCAGTGGGTAAAGTGTATATAAGTGATGCGTATTCTTGGAGTTGCGAGTTCAAACCCGGATTAAGCTATATATATATATATATATATATATATATATATATATATATATATATATATATATATATATATATATATATATATATATATATATATATACAACATGTTTTGTTTTGGTTGTTTGTTTTTGTATAAAGCCTCACACACTATATTAAGCGAGTTTGTTTTAAACATGACATACATATTAATTCATTTTACCAGGCCTTATTCCACACACCTCCGTGAATTTCCCGTGGGAGCCAGCCAGCCAGCCAGCCAGCCATTCAAACAAAAACAAACGAAACCAAAACAAAACAAAACAAAAAACATTATTGCCAACAGCATTTGGTGTTCCCAGGCGGTCACCCATCCAAGTACTAACCAAACCCAACGTTGCTTAACTTCGCTGATCGGACGAGAAGCGGGTGTTCTCAACGTGGTATGGCCGTTGGCATGAGACCTGCCTACACATTGTGGCTAATAACCAACTCTTTTTAGTCATCACGGCAGGATACGGACCTTCTTGTGGTGTCTTAATGGTAATTGTATCCTACATATTTTTGTCTCCTTGGCATGGATATTTAACATCGTTTATTCAGTCTTGGGTTTATGTTCTTTCGCCATTTACAGACATTTTACATCTACCTACTTCCTCAGCCTACCCTGCCAATTTCTAATGAATTTGTGGATTTTCTTTTGTAATACATACATGTGTGTGCTCATCTGCTCTTCAGTTTTTATGATATTTGTCTCATCTGTCCTGCTTTATGATACTTTTACAAAGAACAATGAACAAATGCTTCTATTTTAGAGAAGATATGGGATCCAGGTTTCGGAGCCGTAAAACCAACCGTCGTGATTGGTGGACGAGGTTGCCAGGTTGCAGCTTCTGTACCGTGCCGGCACATAAATAGGTTCGGCTCAAGCGGCGGCAGCATCATTCCCCCGTGACTGTCTGAGCGTCTCTCATCACCTTGGTTGTTCATCATCATCATCATGGTTAGAAGCAAAGCCTACCAAGAAGGCTGCGGCTGCTGCTGCTGCTGCTGTGGTGGCCACCACCAGGAAACCTCGCGTCCAGGTTGCGCACCCGAAAACTAGTCAAATGGTTCTAGCCGCGGTCGCAGCACTCAAAGACCGTAAGGGCTCGTCTCTACAAGCAATCAAGAAGTACGTTGTTGCCAACAACAAAGTCGAGGGCTGCCAAGATCGCCATTTACATCCGAAGATTTCTCAAGAAAGCAGTGGCTGACGGCATTCTTGTTCAGACCAAGGGAAGTGGAGCTAGTGGATCATTCAAGCTGGCCGTAGCAGAGAAGAGGGCCGTTCTAACTCCCAAGAAAGCCTACCACAACCAAGAAAACCATCTACAGCAGCAAAGAAGGCCGTGGTAACTCCCAAGAAAGCCGCCACAAGCAACAAAACCACCTACAGCCTTGAAAAAGAAGCAGCAGCAGCAGCAGCAGCTTGTTGTTGGGAACAAAAAGCCCAAAATAAAGAGAGCTTCAAAATCTCCCAAACCACCCAAGGCAAAGAAAGCTGTCAAGAAAACAAACAAAGGCAAAATAAACCGACGACATGCAAGCAGCATTGAATAGCACATGACAATAAACATCCAGGCCTACCCCCCTCAGTGGAGGGGGCCTCATATGATTCCAAAAAGAGTTTAGTTTTGTAGACAAATAAATCATTACTTTTGGGGTAGATTTACTCTGTATATTATATATATATATTATATATATATATATATATATATATATATATATATATATATATATATATATATATATATATATATATATATATATATATATATATATATATACACACATACATGGGTGAGGTGATATGGTACCAAAGTTTTGGGTGAGGTGATTGACATTTACACAAGATAAAACACGAACCAATGGGAATAAAACATAAGAATGGAAGTAACTGCAGAAGGCCTATTGGCCCATAACACAAGCACTTCCTCTTGATGCTTCTATATTGGTTCGGAGTCTTGAAGCTATAATATATATATATATATATATATATATATATTATATATATAATATATATATATATATATATATATATATATATATATATATATATATATATATATATATATATATGCACACAAAACTAAATAGTCTTGTTAGACAAATTGCCCCTATTAGAGGCAAGTTGACTAACAAGCCGAATGACTGCAATTGTTTTGAATTTGAGTTAAATCTAACATAGAAATGTAATCAAACCTAACCTAACCTATGCTAACCCAAGCCTAAGCTAACCTAACCTAAACCTAAGCTAAGCTAACCTAACCTAACCTAACCTAACCCAGCAATTCATGATCTTAATATAATACTGTTAATTGGATAAACCAATTTGGAAAGAAATGTTCGAAAATAACAAAATTAAACTGTTCTTGTTAGGAAAATTGGGCCTTGCATACTTGTCCCCAATAGGTGTGGTTCTCGATTTTAGGTACGACATAAACGTATACCTAAGTTGAGAGAGAAAAAGATTCGCACTCAAACATGCATATCGATTGCCAAGTCCTGAATTCGGGGTAGATATTCGTGTCCTCCCTTTTCATTTACCATCATTTGGATACTATCAAAACAGCTCTGAGAAGGATAAAATGAATAAAAACGGGTAGCTCACTCATGTAAAAAGGAAGGAGTTGGGAAAGATCTCTCTCTCTCTCTCTCTCTCTCTTCCTCTCCTCTCTCCCCTCCCCCCCCCCCCCCCACCACCAATGATCCTGCCTCTGCTAGTATATAACGGAACAAACCATCCCCCCCCCACCCCTCCCTCCCCAATCAGAGTCCCTTTAAGCATCGACGGATAAAAAAATAGATTTCATAAGACCCCCAATGTGCTAGCTGATATCAAAAACAATTTATGTTATCGTCTATTAAAGCCCTTCAGTAAAAAAGTACTCAGGGACCTAATTAGGTCCCGTTTTGAGGTGGTGGTGGGTGGAATCGATTGATTAGCCAAGCTCTTATCCGCCGAATCCGTAGAGGGCTACGACCCTGGCGCTTCAGAGCGTACACCACGTCCATGCAGTGACGGTCTTCCTCTTGGCGTGTTCCGTGTAGGTTACAGCATCACGGATTGACGTTCTCGAGGAAACACCTTCAGGACGCCACGGGTCTCTTCGTAGATGAGACCCGAAATACGCTTCACGCCGCCACGACGAGCTAATGCGACGAATAGCGGGCTTGGTGATGCCCTGGATGTTGTCACGTAGCACCGTATCGATGACGCTTGGCGCCACCCTTTCCGAGTCCCTTGCCTCCCTTGCCGCGTCCAGTCATGGTGTTGAAGTTGTGTGAATAATAAAATTTCGGCACGATTTCCCCAGACTATATCCCGTCAAGCGGACGTACTTGTAGCATGGCAACTCCTAACTCTTCCTGTCCTTACTTTATGCTTGTACTCGAGCAGAAACACGGCTTTCTCACACCGCTTTCAAAACTGCAGTTGCCTACTCGTCTGTTTCACGTCTCTGTGAAATGACTTTTGCACAAATCCAAAAAATAGAGCAAAATCAGCGATAATAGTGTTTGAGGTGAGCTGCCTGTTGGCTGCAGGCCAGAGGAAGGAGGGGAGGGGTCAACGGGGTGACGTAGGCGAGTCGAGCAGCCAATGGCGCTCGAGCAAGCGCCTCGAGACGGCGTATATAAGCAAAAATTTTTCGGCGCCGGCCATCACAAACCACAGTTGTTCACCATGGCTCGCACCAAGCAGACTTGCTCGCAAGTCCACGGGAGGCAAGGCTCCTCGTAAGCAGCTGGCCACCAAGGCCAGGCACGCAAGTCTGCTCCTGCCACAGGGGGCGTGAAGAAGCCTCACCGTTACAGGCCCGGAACGGTCGCCCTGCGTGAGATCCGTCGTTACCAGAAGAGCACAGAGTTGCTCATCAGGAAACTTCCCTTCCAGCGTCTGGTGCGCGAGATTGCCCAGGACTTCAAGACCGATCTTCGCTTCCAGTCGTCTGCCGTCATGGCTTTACAGGAGGCATCCGAGGCTTACCTGGTCGGTCTCTCGAGGACACTAACCTCTGTGCCATCCACGCCAAGCGTGTCACCATCATGCAAAGGACATTCAGCTTGCTCGCCGTATCCGTGGAGAGCGTGCATAAGCTAAACGACCACCCTAGTATACACCAACTCGGCCCTTCTCAGGGCCAAAATATCCTTCTAAGGAGATTTCAGGACATTCTAGCATCAGTCATATGAATTACCCTTCATCTATACATATAATAAATAAATAAATACAATAATTTAGGTGTCAATACATACAACTGTACACGTGATATCAATAAATCAAGTCATTTGTAGTACAACCTGTCCTCTTACAAACAAAACGCCGTCGCTTTTCATTCTTATGCACTGCCAAGGATCCTTCCCCCCCCCCCACCCCCCCCTCCAAAAAAAAAAAAAATTGTCATACTGTACTAGAAATAAAAGCAGCTTGTATAAGTGACATACTGTCCTGTCCTGTTTTATTCTGTTTTTGGTCCTCTGGCTTAATCTGTTAAGTTTAGGAGATGACATTTTAATTAACCGTTTTCTTGACATTTTCAAACCTTAAGAGGGTGGCCTGCATAGTAATCCTAATGTGGAACATAACAAATGAATCTCTAATCTCTAGAAAAAAGATACCGAGTGTTTATATGTGTGTTGAGAGAGAGAGAGAGAGAGAGAGAGAGAGAGAAAGAGAGAGAGAGAGAGAGAGAGAGGAGAGAGAGAGAGAGAGAGAGAGAGAGAGAGAGAGAGAGAGAGAGAGAGAGAGAGAGAGAGACATGCAGAGACAGAGACAGAGACAGAGACAGACAGACAGACAGACAGACAGAGACTGAGAGAGAGAAACCACACCAGACAGTTTTCATAAATATTCTCATTTTATAGCTATTTGCTTTCAGTGACAGAGGTTTTTGTTATAATAGTATTGGTGTCTAACACTCACAATCTCTTTAGAAATTAAAGTGTGGCTCCAATGGAGCCGAGTTTGTTGGTTTGAGGCCAAGCCACCACCACAGGGCAGTAAGTAAGCCGTTTACTTGGAGGAGGTGTACTTGGTGACGGCCTTAGTGCCCTCAGAGGACGGCGTGCTTGGCCAGTTCTCCGGGCAACAGGAGCCTTACAGCCGTCTGGATCTCCCGACTGGTAATGGTGGAACGCTTGTTGTAGTGGGCCAGGCGAGAAGCCTCGGCGGCGATGCGCTCGAAGATGTCGTTCACGAACGAGTTCATGATCGACATGGCTTTGGAAGAGATACCAGTGTCGGGGTGGACCTGCTTCAGCACTTTGTAGATGTAGATGCTGTAGCTCTCCTTCCTCCTGCGCTTCTTTTTCTTATCGCCCTTGGCAATGGCCTTCTGGGCCTTTCCGGCCTTCTTGGCAGCCTTTCCAGATGCCTTGGGTGGCATGATGATGGCTCGTTGCTGGCTGGCGTTGCGATACAATAATGAACTTTTGCGCGAGTCGAGCTTTCCTTTTATATCCCGCTCGCGACTCAGCTCAGAGCGGGTCGCGTGGCGGAGCGCGCTGATTGGGTCAGTGGCGGACTCCCTTGATCCTGAGCGGGGTATATAACACGAAGCTCGATCTGCGGGCCGGCATAAAACACCACAAACCCACAACAGCAGCAGCAATGTCAGGACGCGGCAAGGGAGGCAAAGTGAAGGGCAAGTCAAAGTCTCGCTCCAGCAGGGCGCGACTTCAGTTCCCCGTGGGCAGAATTCACCGTCTGCTGCGTAAAGGCAACTACGCCGAACGCGTCGGTGCTGGCGCTCCTGTCTACCTGGCAGCCGTCATGGAATACCTCGTCTGCCGAAGTTCTGGAGCTCGCCGGTAACGCGCACGTGACAACAAGAAGACCCGTATCATCCCACGTCACTTGCAGTTGGCCATCCGCAACGACGAAGAAACTCAACAAACTTCTGTCTGGCGTAACCATTGCACAGGGAGGTGTTCTTCCAAACATTCAGGCAGTTCTTTTGCCAAAGAAGACAGAGAAGAAGTAAGCACTTCTGCCACCCACCACGACAAATACCATAACCAGGCTCCATCCGGAGCCACACACACTTTAATAGAGAGATTCAAGTAGACAATCAAACTTTCAAACATTAATAATAACATTTATATTGATTTCATTTGGAATGTGTACATAACAAACAAACAAACAAAACAAAAAATTATAGGGGAGATTCAGCATCACTTGGAATATTAACCAATCATATAAATCCAATATATATTTTATATTTTACTTTAAGCGAGGAATTCATATTCTATCAATTTTTAATCATACAAATGAACAAAAGCAATTCTTCACTAGACGTAATGAATGAATAAATGATCAAGGTTTTAATGTGTTTCATGAATAAATATATATATATATATATATATATATATATATATATATATATATATATATATATATATAGATATATATATTATATATATATATATATATAATATAATATAATATAATATATTTATAATACTTGTGAACCAGAATATGTTTGAGCATGCAGCGATCGTGCCATTGGCCGAAGTGCAACAATTCAAATAATTTAAGGGCCTGCTCGGGTATATAAGAGAGGCTGGGAGACTGGGGCCTGTGTGGGTGATGGGTGATGAGTGATGGTGTGGTGTGTGTGGTGTTGTTAAGAGTTGATTTACGGCCAGCCAGCCAGCTGCAGCCAAGGCAGGGCAGGGCAAGGCAAGGCAAGGCAAGGCAAGGTAAGGCAAGGCCAGGCAAGCGCAAGGCATAACAGGACAGACAGGCAAGGCAAGGCAAGGCAAGGCAAGGCAGCAGTCAGGCGGGCGGGCGGGCGGGCGGGCGGGCAGCAGCCAGCCAGCCAGCCAGCCAGCCAGCCAGCAGGCCAGGCAGGCAGGCAGGCAGGCAGGCAGGGCAGGCAGGCAGGCAGGCAGGCAGGCAGGCAGGCAGCCAGCCAGTGCCAGCCCAGCCAGCCAGCCAGCCAGCCAGCCAGCCAGCCAGCCAGCCAGCCAGCCAGCCAGCCAGCCAGCCAGCCAGGCAGGCAGCAGGCAGCAGCCAGCCAGCCACTCCCACTTTGTATTTATATGCATTCAATTTATATTCAAACATTATATATGTTAAGGGCCTAGTTTTAGTGTTTATTTTAAAAATGACAAACATCGAGTCGTTTACAGTCCTTTAGCGTTAACGGTGATGCATTTTAAAACTGAACAGAAATCACCTTTTCTGGATATATCAAATATCGAATCCGCTTAATGTGCCTACAATTCAATCATTCAAAAAATACATAATTTACATCATGCCTTTTCATAGAACAGACAATAAGATTTGAGACAATAAGAACTTTAGTTTTATAACTAAAGTTGCACAATTATACCAACTCTATGGTGGCTGGGTGGTAAGGTGTGTGGCTGGTGTTTTGGAAGTCGCGAGTTCAAACGACCCAATGGGAGTACTTTTTTTTTTTTTATGCCATTCAATCTTCCTAGTACTATTATGTAGTGTGTGTGTGTGTGTTTTTATTCATTCTTTTGGTTTTTATAGATGACATACATATTGACTCCTTTTACCGGTCCTTAATTAGGCTCTGGGGAAGCAATGGTGGTGGTGGTGGTGCATTTAAAACTAAACCAAAAATCACCAGTTCTGGACGCGTCAAATATCATATCCGCTTAATGTGTCTACAACCTAATTACTTAAAACTACACTATTTAATTCATTCATATCATGTGCATATTGGTCATTATGCTCATACAACCGACATAACAATTTATTTTCATTATTAGAATCATACATTTCATCAAGTAATACAGATACAAAGAGATTTTCTTTCTGAGAAGACCGTTAGTATTGGCTGGCTGCAGGCAGGCAGGAGGCAGGCAGGCATTTGAGGGTTATTATTTCGCCTGGTATGATTGGGGGGAGGGTTGATGTGTTAGGGGGTTTTCGGTTAGGTTGTGGTGGTGGTGGATTGGTGGTGATTGGTGGTGGTGGTGATTGGTGGTGAGTAGTGGTGGTGGTGGTGGTGGTGGTGGTGGTGGTGGTGGTGGTGGTGGTGGTAGTAGGTGGGAGGGGGGGGGGGGGGAAGGGGAATGATGGTCTGTGGATTCCTTCTCCGTACCCCTTACATATAAGCAAAAACATGCCTTCCTGTGGGTATAGAAACATTAACACAAATTATATCAGTAACTGATATTGTAGCCTTTTAAACAGAAAAGATTTGTACATACAAATACTTTTAAATTATCATTTATTTGTGGAAATGGCATTTACGTCATTAAATTGATACCTCAGCATCAAGTGTCCTGCAGTGGTCCAGTGGTAAAGTGTATATAAGTGATGCGTATTCTTGGAGTTGCGAGTTCAAACCCGGATTAAGCTATATATATATATATATATATATATATATATATATATATATATATATATTATATATATATATATATACAACATGTTTTGTTTTGGTTGTTTGTTTTTGTATAAAGCCTCACACACTATATTAAGCGAGTTTGTTTTAAACATGACATACATATTAATTCATTTTACCAGGCCTTATTCCACACAACTCGTGAATTTCCCGTGGAGCCAGCCAGCAGCCAGCCAGCCATTCAAACAAAAAACAAACGAAACAAAACAAAACAAACAAAAAACATTATTGCCAACAGCATTTGGGTGTTCCCAGGGCCGGTCACCCATCCAAGTACTAACCAAACCCAACGTTGCTTAACTTCGGCTGATCGGACGAGGAAGCGGCTGTTCTCAACGTGGTATGCCTGTTGCATGAGACTGGCCCTACACATTGTGGCTAATAACCAAACTCTTTTTAGTCATCACGGCAGGATACGGACCTTCTTGTGGTGTCTTAATGGTAATTGTATCCTAACATATTTTTGTCTCCTTGGCATGGATATTTAACATCGTTTATTCAGTCTTGGGTTTATGTTCTTTCGCCATTTACAGACATTTTACATCTACCTACTTCCTCAGCCTACCCTGCCAATTTCTAATGAATTTGTGGATTTTCTTTTGTAATACATACATGTGTGTGCTCATCTGCTCTTCAGTTTTTATGATATTTGTCTCATCTGTCCTGCTTTATGATACTTTTACAAAGAACATGAACAAATGCTTCTATTTTAGAGAAGATATGGGATCCAGGTTTCGGAGCCGTAAAACCAACCGTCGTGATTGGTGGACGAGTTGCCAGGTTGCAGCTTCTGTACCGTGCCGGCACATAAATAGGTTCGGCTCAAGCGGCGGCAGCATCATTCCCCCGTGACTGTCTGAGCGTCTCTCATCACCTTGGTTATCTCATCATCATCATGGTAGAAGCAAAGCCTACCAAGAAGGCTGCGGCTGCTGCTGCTGCTGCTGTGGTGGCCACCACCAGGAAACCTCGCGTCCAGGTTGCTCACCCGAAAACTAGTCAAATGGTTCTAGCCGCGGTCGCAGCACTCAAAGACCGTAAGGGCTCGTCTCTACAAGCAATCAAGAAGTACGTTGTTGCCAACAACAAAGTCGAGGCTGCCAAGATCGCCATTTACATCCGAAGATTTCTCAAGAAAGCAGTGGCTGACGGCATTCTTGTTCAGACCAAGGGAAGTGGAGCTAGTGGATCATTCAAGCTGGCCGTAGCAGAGAAGAGGGCCGTTCTAACTCCCAAGAAAGCCACCACAACCAAGAAACCATCTACAGCAGCAAAGAAGGCCGTGGTAACTCCCAAGAAAGCCGCCACAAGCAACAAACCACCTACAGCCTTGAAAAAGAAGCAGCAGCAGCAGCAGCTTGTTGTTGGGAACAAAAAGCCCAAAATAAAGAGAGCTTCAAAATCTCCCAAACCACCCAAGGCAAAGAAAGCTGTCAAGAAAACAACAAAGGCAAAATAAACGACGACATGCAAGCAGCATGAATACACATGACAATAAACATCCAGGCCTCCCCCCTCAGTGGAGGGGCCTCATATGATTCCAAAAAGAGTTTAGTTTTGTAGACAAATAAATCATTACTTTTGGGGTAGATTTACTCTGTATATTATATATATATATATATATATATATATATATATATATATATATATATATATATATATATATATATATATATATACACACATACATGGGTGAGGTGATATGGTACCAAAGTTTTGGGTGAGGTGATTGACATTTACACAAGATAAAACACGAACCAATGGGAATAAAAACATAAGAATGGAAGTAACTGCAGAAGGCCTATTGGCCCATAACACAAGCACTTCCTCTTGATGCTTCTATATTGGTTCGGAGTCTTGAAGCTATAATATATATATATATATATATATATATATATATATTATATATATATATATATATATATATATATATATATATATATATATATATATATATATGCACACAAAACTAAATAGTCTTGTTAGACAAATTGCCCCTATTAGAGGCAAGTTGACTAACAAGCCGAATGACTGCAATTGTTTTGAATTTGAGTTAAATCTAACATAGAAATGTAATCAAACCTAACCTAACCTATGCTAACCCAAGCTAAGCTAACCTAACCTAACCTAAGCTAAGCTAACCTAACCTAACCTAACCTAACCCAGCAATTCATGATCTTAATATAATACTGTTAATTGGATAAACCAATTTGGAAAGAAATGTTCGAAAATAACAAAATTAACTGTTCTTGTTAGGAAAATTGGGCCTTGCATACTTGTCCCAATAGTGTGGTTCTCGCTTTTAGGTACGACATAAACGTATACCTAAGTTGAGAGAGAAAAAGATTCGCACTCAAACATGCATATCGATTGCCAGTCCTGAATTCTGGGTAGATATTCGTGTCCTCCCTTTTCATTTACCATCATTTGGATACTATCAAAACAGCTCTGAGAAGGAAAAAATGAATAAAACGGGTAGCTCACTCATGTAAAAAGGAAGAGTTGGGAAAGATCTCTCTCTCTCTCTCTCTCTCTCTCTCTCTCTCTCCCTCACCCCCCCCCCCCCACCACCAATGATCCTGCTCTGCTAGTATATAACGGAACAAACCTTCCCCCCCCCACCCCTCCCTCCCCAATCAGAGTCCCTTTAAGCATGCGAGGATAAAAAATAGATTTCATAAGACCCAATGTGCTAGCTGATATCAAAACAATTTATGTTATCGTCTATTAAGCCCTTCAGTAAAAAAGTATAGGGACCTAATTAGGTCCCGTTTTGAGGTGGTGGTGGGTGGAATCGATGGATTAGCCAAGCTCTTATCCGCCGAATCCGTAGAGGGTACGACCCTGGCGCTTCAGAGCGTACACCACGTCCATGGCAGTGACGGTCTTCCTCTTGGCGTGTTCCGTGTAGGTTACAGCATCACGGATGACGTTCTCGAGGAACACCTTCAGGACGCCACGGGTCTCTTCGTAGATGAGACCCGAAATACGCTTCACCGCCGCCACGACGAGCTAAGCGACGAATAGCGGGGCTTGGTGATGCCCTGGATGTTGTCACGTAGCACCTTACGATGACGCTTGGCGCCACCCTTTCCGAGTCCCCTTGGCCTCCCTTGCCGCGTCCAGTCATGGTGTTGAAGTTGTGTGAATAATAAAATTTCGGCACGATTCCCCAGACTATATTCCCGTCAAGCGGACGTACTTGTAGCATGGCAACTCCTACTCCTGCCTGTCCTTACTTTATGCCTTGTACTCGAGCAGAAACACGGCTTTCTCACAACGCTTTCAAAACTGCAGTTGCCTACTCGTCTGTTTCACGTCTCTGTGAAATGACTTTTGCACAAATCCAAAAAATAGAGCAAAATCAGCAGATAAGAGTGTTTGAGGTGAGCTGCCTGTTGGCTGCAGCCAGAGGAAGGAGGGGGAGGGGCAACGGGGTGACGTAGGCGAGTCCGAGCAGCCAATGGCGCTCGAGCAAGCGCCCTCGAGACGGCGTATATAAGCAAAAATTTTTCGGCGCCGGCCATCACAAACCACGTTGTTCACCATGGCTCGCACCAAGCAGACTGCTCGCAAGTCCACGGGAGGCAAGGCTCCTCGTAAGCAGCTGGCCACCAAGGCAGCACGCAAGTCTGCTCCTGCCACAGGGGGGCGTGAAGAAGCCTCACCGTTACAGGCCCGGAACGGTCGCCCTGCGTGAGATCCGTCGTTACCAGAAGAGCACAGAGTTGCTCATCAGGAAACTTCCCTTCCAGCGTCTGGTGCGCGAGATTGCCCAGGACTTCAAGACCGATCTTCGCTTCCAGTCGTCTGCCGTCATGGCTTTACAGGAGGCATCCGAGGCTTACCTGGTCGGTCTCTTCGAGGACACTAACCTCTGTGCCATCCACGCCAAGCGTGTCACCATCATGCCAAAGGACATTCAGCTTGCTCGCCGTATCCGTGGAGAGCGTGCATAAGCTAAAACGACCACCCTAGTATACACCAAACTCGGCCCTTCTCAGGGCCAAAATATCCTTCTAAGGAGATTTCAGACATTCCTAGCATCAGTCATATGAATTAACCTTCATCTATACATATAATAAATAAATAAATACAATAATTTAGGTGTCATACATACACTGTACACGTGATATCAATAAATCAAGTCATTTGTAGTACAACCTGTCCTCTTACAAACAAAACGCCGTCGCTTTTCATTCTTATGCACTGCCAAGGATCCTCCCCCCCCCCCCCCCTCCAAAAAAAAAAAAAAATTGTCATACTGTACTAGAAATAAAAGCAGCTTGTATAAGTGACATACTGTCCTGTCCTGTTTTATTCTGTTTTTGGTCCTCTGGCTTAATCTGTTAAGTTAGGAGATGACATTTTAAATTAACCGTTTTCTTGACATTTTCAAACCTTAAGAGGGTGGCCTGCATAGTAATCCTAATGTGGAACATAACAATGAATCTCTAATCTCTAGAAAAAAGATACCGAGTGTTTATATGTGTGTTGAGAGAGAGAGAGAGAGAGAGAGAGAGAGAGAGAGAGAGAGAGAGAGAGAGAGAGAGAGAGAGAGAGAGAGAGAGAGAGAGAGAGAGAGAGAGAGACATGCAGAGAGACAGAGACAGAGACAGACAGACAGACAGACAGAGACTGAGAGAGAGAAACACACACAGACAGTTTCATAAATATTCTCATTTTATAGCTATTTGCTTTCAGTGACAGAGGTTTTTGTTATAATAGTATTGGTGTCTAACACTCACAATCTCTTTAGAAATTAAAGTGTGGCTCCAATGGAGCCGAGTTTGTTGGTTTGAGGCCAAGCCACCACCACAGGGCAGTAAGTAAGCCGTTTACTTGGAGGAGGTGTACTTGGTGACGGCCTTAGTGCCCTCAGAGACGGCGTGCTTGGCCAGTTCTCCGGGCAACAGGAGCCTTACAGCCGTCTGGATCTCCCGACTGGTAATGGTGGAACGCTTGTTGTAGTGGGCCAGGCGAGAAGCCTCGGCGGCGATGCGCTCGAAGATGTCGTTCACGAACGAGTTCATGATCGACATGGCTTTGGAAGAGATACCAGTGTCGGGGTGGACCTGCTTCAGCACTTTGTAGATGTAGATGCTGTAGCTCTCCTTCCTCCTGCGCTTCTTTTTCTTATCGCCCTTGGCAATGGCCTTCTGGGCCTTTCCGGCCTTCTTGGCAGCCTTTCCAGATGCCTTGGGTGGCATGATGATGCTCGTGCTGGCTGGCGTTGCGATACAATAATGAACTTTTGCGCGAGTCGAGCTTTCCTTTTATATCCCGCTCGCGACTCAGCTCAGAGCGGGTCGCGTGGCGGAGCGCGCTGATTGGTCAGTGGCGGACTCCCTTGATCCTGAGCGGGGTATATAACACGAAGCTCGATCTGCGGGCCGGCATAAAACACCACAAACCCACAACAGCAGCAGCAATGTCAGGACGCGGCAAGGGAGGCAAAGTGAAGGGCAAGTCAAAGTCTCGCTCCAGCAGGGCCGGACTTCAGTTCCCCGTGGGCAGAATTCACCGTCTGCTGCGTAAAGGCAACTACGCCGAACGCGTCGGTGCTGGCGCTCCTGTCTACCTGGCAGCCGTCATGGAATACCTCGCTGCCGAAGTTCTGGAGCTCGCCGGTAACGCCGCACGTGACAACAAGAAGACCCGTATCATCCCACGTCACTTGCAGTTGGCCATCCGCAACGACGAAGAACTCAACAAACTTCTGTCTGGCGTAACCATTGCACAGGGAGGTGTTCTTCCAAACATTCAGGCAGTTCTTTTGCCAAAGAAGACAGAGAAGAAGTAAGCACTTCTGCCACCCACCACGACAAATACCATAACCAGGCTCCATCCGGAGCCACACACACTTTAATAGAGAGATTCAAGTAGACAATCAACTTTCAAACATTAATAATAACATTTATATTGATTTCATTTGGAATGTGTACATAACAAACAAACAAACAAAACAAAATTATAGGGGATATTCAGCATCACTTGGAATATTAACCAATCATATAAATCCAATATATATTTTATATTTTACTTTAAGCGAGGAATTCATATTCTATCAATTTTTAATCATACAAATGAACAAAAGCAATTCTTCACTAGACGTAATGAATGAATAAATGATCAAGGTTTTAATGTGTTTCATGAATAAATATATATATATATATATATATATATATATATATATATATATATATATATATATATATATATATATATATATATATATATATATATATAATATAATATAATATATTATAATACTTGTGAACCAGAATATGTTTGAGCAGCAGCGATCGTGCCATTGGCCGAAGTGCAACAATTCAAATAATTTAAAGGGCCTGCTCGGGTATATAAGAGAGGCTGGGAGACTGGGGCCGGTGGTGGGTGATGGGTGATGAGTGATGGTGTGGTGTGGTGTGGTGTTGTTAAGAGTTGATTTACGGCCAGCCAGCCAGCTGCAGCCAAGGCAGGGCAGGGCAAGGCAAGGCAAGGCAAGGCAAGGCAAGGCAAGGCAAGGCAAGGCAAGGCAAGGCAATAACAGGACAGGACAGGCAAGGCAAGGCAAGGCAAGGCAAGGCAGGCAGGCGGCGGGCGGGCGGGCGGGCAGCCAGCCAGCCAGCCAGCCAGCCAGCCAGCAGCAGGCAGGCAGGCAGGCAGGCAGGCAGGCAGGCAGGCAGGCAGGCAGGCAGGCAGGCAGCCAGCCAGTCAGCCAGCCAGCCAGCCAGCCAGCCAGCCAGCCACCAGCCAGCCAGCCAGCCAGCCAGCCAGCCAGCCAGCCAGGCAGCAGGCAGCAGCCAGCCAGCCAGCCACTCCCACTTTGTATTTATATGCATTCAATTTATATTCAAACATTATATATGTTAAGGGCCTAGTTTTAGTGTTTATTTTAAAAATGACAAACATCGAGTCGTTTTACCAGTCCTTTAGCGTTAACGGTGATGCATTTTAAAACTGAACAGAAATCACCTTTTCTGGATATATCAAATATCGAATCCGCTTAATGTGCCTACAATTCAATCATTCAAAAAATACATAATTTACATCATGCCTTTTCATAGAACAGACAATAAGATTTGAGACAATAAGAACTTTAGTTTTATAACTAAAGTTGCACAATTATACCAACTCTATGGTGGCTGGGTGGTAAGGTGTGTGGCTGGTGTTTTGGAAGTCGCGAGTTCAAACGACCCAATGGGAGTACTTTTTTTTTTTTTATGCCATTCAATCTTCCTAGTACTATTATGTAGGTGTGTGTGTGTGTGTTTTTATTCATTCTTTGGTTTTATAGATGACATACATATTGACTCCTTTTACCGGTCCTTAATTAGGCTCTGGGGAAGCAATGGTGGTGGTGGTGGTGCATTTAAAACTAAACCAAAAATCACCAGTTCTGGACGCGTCAAATATCATATCCGCTTAATGTGTCTACAACCTAATTACTTAAAACTACACTATTTAATTCATTCATATCATGTGCATATTGGTCATTATGCTCATACAACCGACATAACAATTTATTTTCATTATTAGAATCATACATTTCATCAAGTAATACAGATACAAAGAGATTTTCTTTCTGAGAAGACCGTTAGTATTGGCTGGCTGGCAGGCAGGCAGGCAGGCAGGCAGGCATTTGAGGGTTATTATTTCGCCTGATGATTGGGGGGAGGGTTGATGTGTTAGGGGGTTTTCGGTTAGGTGTGGTGGTGGTGATTGGTGGTGATTGGTGGTGGTGGTGATTGGTGGTGAGTAGTGGTGGTGGTGGTGGTGGTGGTGGTGGTGGTGTGTGGTGGTGGTAGTAGGTGGGAGGGGGGGGGGGGGGGGGAAGGGGAATGATGGTCTGTGGATTCCTTCTCCGTACCCCTTACATATAAGCAAAAACATGCCTTCCTGTGGGTATAGAAACATTAACACAAATTATATCAGTAACTGATATTGTAGCCTTTTAAACAGAAAAGATTTGTACATACAAATACTTTTAAATTATCATTTATTTGTGGAAATGGCATTTACGTCATTAAATTGATACCTCAGCATCAAGTGTCCTGCAGTGGTCCAGTGGTAAAGTGTATATAAGTGATGCGTATTCTTGGAGTTGCGAGTTCAAACCCGGATTAAGCTATATATATATATATATATATATATATATATATATATATATATATATATATATATATATATATATATATATACAACATGTTTTGTTTTGGTTGTTTGTTTTTGTATAAAGCCTCACACACTATATTAAGCGAGTTTGTTTTAAACATGACATACATATTAATTCATTTTACCAGGCCTTATTCCACACAACTCCGTGAATTTCCCGTGGAGCCAGCCAGCCAGCCATTCAAACAAAAACAAACGAAACAAAACAAAACAAAACAAAAAACATTATTGCCAACAGCATTTGGTGTTCCCAGGCGGTCACCCATCCAAGTACTAACCAAACCCAACGTTGCTTAACTTCGCTGATCGGACGAGAAGCGGTGTTCTCAACGTGGTATGGCCGTTGGCATGAGACTGCCTACACATTGTGGCTAATAACCAACTCTTTTTAGTCATCACGGCAGGATACGGACCTTCTTGTGGTGTCTTAATGGTAATTGTATCCTAACATATTTTTGTCTCCTTGGCATGGATATTTAACATCGTTTATTCAGTCTTGGGTTTATGTTCTTTCGCCATTTACAGACATTTTACATCTACCTACTTCCTCAGCCTACCCTGCCAATTTCTAATGAATTTGTGGATTTTCTTTTGTAATACATACATGTGTGTGCTCATCTGCTCTTCAGTTTTTATGATATTTGTCTCATCTGTCCTGCTTTATGATACTTTTACAAAGAACATGAACAAATGCTTCTATTTTAGAGAAGATATGGGATCCAGGTTTCGGAGCCGTAAAACCAACCGTCGTGATTGGTGGACGAGTTGCCAGGTTGCAGCTTCTGTACCGTGCCGGCACATAAATAGGTTCGGCTCAAGCGGCGGCAGCATCATTCCCCCGTGACTGTCTGAGCGTCTCTCATCACCTTGGTTATCTCATCATCATCATGGTAGAAGCAAAGCCTACCAAGAAGGCTGCGGCTGCTGCTGCTGCTGCTGTGGTGGCCACCACCAGGAAACCTCGCGTCCAGGTTGCTCACCCGAAAACTAGTCAAATGGTTCTAGCCGCGGTCGCAGCACTCAAAGACCGTAAGGGCTCGTCTCTACAAGCAATCAAGAAGTACGTTGTTGCCAACAACAAAGTCGAGGCTGCCAAGATCGCCATTTACATCCGAAGATTTCTCAAGAAAGCAGTGGCTGACGGCATTCTTGTTCAGACCAAGGGAAGTGGAGCTAGTGGATCATTCAAGCTGGCCGTAGCAGAGAAGAGGGCCGTTCTAACTCCCAAGAAAGCCACCACAACCAAGAAACCATCTACAGCAGCAAAGAAGGCCGTGGTAACTCCCAAGAAAGCCGCCACAAGCAACAAACCACCTACAGCCTTGAAAAAGAAGCAGCAGCAGCAGCAGCTTGTTGTTGGGAACAAAAAGCCCAAAATAAAGAGAGCTTCAAAATCTCCCAAACCACCCAAGGCAAAGAAAGCTGTCAAGAAAACAACAAAGGCAAAATAAACGACGACATGCAAGCAGCATGAATACACATGACAATAAACATCCAGGCCTCCCCCCTCAGTGGAGGGGCCTCATATGATTCCAAAAAGAGTTTAGTTTTGTAGACAAATAAATCATTACTTTTGGGGTAGATTTACTCTGTATATTATATATATTATATAATATATAATATATATATATATATATATATATATATATATATTATATATAATATATATACACACATACATGGGTGAGGTGATATGGTACCAAAGTTTTGGGTGAGGTGATTGACATTTACACAAGATAAAACACGAACCAATGGGAATAAAAACATAAGAATGGAAGTAACTGCAGAAGGCCTATTGGCCCATAACACAAGCACTTCCTCTTGATGCTTCTATATTGGTTCGGAGTCTTGAAGCTATATAATATATATATATATATATATATATATATATATATATATATATATATATATATATATATATATATATATATATGCACACAAAACTAAATAGTCTTGTTAGACAAATTGCCCCTATTAGAGGCAAGTTGACTAACAAGCCGAATGACTGCAATTGTTTTGAATTTGAGTTAAATCTAACATAGAAATGTAATCAAACCTAACCTAACCTATGCTAACCCAAGCTAAGCTAACCTAACCTAACCTAAGCTAAGCTAACCTAACCTAAACCTAACCTAACCCAGCAATTCATGATCTTAATATAATACTGTTAATTGGATAAACCAATTTGGAAAGAAATGTTCGAAAATAACAAAATTAACTGTTCTTGTTAGGAAAATTGGGCCTTGCATACTTGTCCCAATAGTGTGGTTCTCGCTTTTAGGTACGACATAAACGTATACCTAAGTTGAGAGAGAAAAAGATTCGCACTCAACATGCATATCGATTGCCAGTCCTGAATTCTGGGTAGATATTCGTGTCCTCCCTTTTCATTTACCATCATTTGGATACTATCAAAACAGCTCTGAGAAGGATAAAATGAATAAAACGGGTAGCTCACTCATGTAAAAAGGAAGAGTTGGGAAAGATCTCTCTCTCTCTCTCTCTCTCTCTCTCTCTCTCTCCTCACCCCCCCCCCCCCCCACCACCAATGATCCTGCTCTGCTAGTATATAACGGAACAAACCTTCCCCCCCCCCACCCCTCCCTCCCCAATCAGAGTCCCTTTAAGCATGCGAGGATAAAAAATAGATTTCATAAGACCCAATGTGCTAGCTGATATCAAAACAATTTATGTTATCGTCTATTAAGCCCTTCAGTAAAAAAGTATAGGGACCTAATTAGGTCCCGTTTTGAGGTGGTGGTGGGTGGAATCGATGGATTAGCCAAGCTCTTATCCGCCGAATCCGTAGAGGGTACGACCCTGGCGCTTCAGAGCGTACACCACGTCCATGGCAGTGACGGTCTTCCTCTTGGCGTGTTCCGTGTAGGTTCAGCATCACGGATGACGTTCTCGAGGAACACCTTCAGGACGCCACGGGTCTCTTCGTAGATGAGACCCGAAATACGCTTCACGCCGCCACGACGAGCTAAGCGACGAATAGCGGGCTTGGTGATGCCCTGGATGTTGTCACGTAGCACCTTACGATGACGCTTGGCGCCACCCTTTCCGAGTCCCTTGCCTCCCCCTTGCCGCGTCCAGTCATGGTGTTGAAGTTGTGTGAATAATAAATTTCGGCACGATTTCCCCAGACTATATCCCGTCAAGCGGACGTACTTGTAGCATGGCAACTCCTAACTCCTGCCTGTCCTTACTTTATGCTTGTACTCGAGCAGAAACACGGCTTTCTCACAACGCTTTCAAAACTGCAGTTGCCTACTCGTCTGTTTCACGTCTCTGTGAAATGACTTTTGCACAAATCCAAAAATAGAGCAAAATCAGCGATAATAGTGTTTGAGGTGAGCTGCCTGTTGGCTGCAGCCAGAGGAAGGAGGGGAGGGGCAACGGGGTGACGTAGGCGAGTCGAGCAGCCAATGGCGCTCGAGCAAGCGCCTCGAGACGGCGTATATAAGCAAAAATTTTTCGGCGCCGGCCATCACAAACCACAGTTGTTCACCATGGCTCGCACCAAGCAGACTGCTCGCAAGTCCACGGGAGGCAAGGCTCCTCGTAAGCAGCTGGCCACCAAGGCAGCACGCAAGTCTGCTCCTGCCACAGGGGGCGTGAAGAAGCCTCACCGTTACAGGCCCGGAACGGTCGCCTGCGTGAGATCGTCGTTACCCAGAAGAGCACAGAGTTGCTCATCAGGAAACTTCCCTTCCAGCGTCTGGTGCGCGAGATTGCCCAGGACTTCAAGACCGATCTTCGCTTCCAGTCGTCTGCCGTCATGGCTTTACAGGAGGCATCCGAGGCTTACCTGGTCGTCTCTTCGAGGACACTAACCTCTGTGCCATCCACGCCAAGCGTGTCACCATCATGCCAAAGGACATTCAGCTTGCTCGCCGTATCCGTGGAGAGCGTGCATAAGCTAAAACGACCACCCTAGTATACACCAAACTCGGCCCTTCTCAGGGCCAAAATATCCTTCTAAGGAGATTTCAGACATTCCTAGCATCAGTCATATGAATTAACCTTCATCTATACATATAATAAATAAATAAATACAATAATTTAGGTGTCATACATACACTGTACACGTGATATCAATAAATCAAGTCATTTGTAGTACAACCTGTCCTCTTACAAACAAAACGCCGTCGCTTTTCATTCTTATGCACTGCCAAGGATCCTTCCCCCCCCCCCCCCCCCCTCCAAAAAAAAAAAAAAATTGTCATACTGTACTAGAAATAAAAGCAGCTTGTATAAGTGACATACTGTCCTGTCCTGTTTTATTCTGTTTTTGGTCCTCTGGCTTAATCTGTTAAGTTAGGAGATGACATTTTAAATTAACCGTTTTCTTGACATTTTCAAACCTTAAGAGGGTGGCCTGCATAGTAATCCTAATGTGGAACATAACAATGAATCTCTAATCTCTAGAAAAAAGATACCGAGTGTTTATATGTGTGTTGAGAGAGAGAGAGAGAGAGAGAGAGAGAGAGAGAGAGAGAGAGAGAGAGAGAGAGAAGAGAGAGAGAGAGAGAGAGAGAAGAGAGAGAGAGAGAGAGACATGCAGAGACAGAGACAGAGACAGAGACAGACAGACAGACAGACAGACAGAGACTGAGAGAGAGAAACACACACAGACAGTTTCATAAATATTCTCATTTTATAGCTATTTGCTTTCAGTGACAGAGGTTTTTGTTATAATAGTATTGGTGTCTAACACTCACAATCTCTTTAGAAATTAAAGTGTGGCTCCAATGGAGCCGAGTTTGTTGGTTTGAGGCCAAGCCACCACCACAGGGCAGTAAGTAAGCCGTTTACTTGGAGGAGGTGTACTTGGTGACGGCCTTAGTGCCCTCAGAGACGGCGTGCTTGGCCAGTTCTCCGGGCAACAGGAGCCTTACAGCCGTCTGGATCTCCCGACTGGTAATGGTGGAACGCTTGTTGTAGTGGGCCAGGCGAGAAGCCTCGGCGGCGATGCGCTCGAAGATGTCGTTCACGAACGAGTTCATGATCGACATGGCTTTGGAAGAGATACCAGTGTCGGGGTGGACCTGCTTCAGCACTTTGTAGATGTAGATGCTGTAGCTCTCCTTCCTCCTGCGCTTCTTTTTCTTATCGCCCTTGGCAATGGCCTTCTGGCCTTTCCGGCCTTCTTGGCAGCCTTTCCAGATGCCTTGGGTGGCATGATGATGCTCGTGCTGGCTGGCGTTGCGATACAATAATGAACTTTTGCGCGAGTCGAGCTTTCCTTTTATATCCCGCTC
>NW_027189146.1:2089587-2092087 GCF_040958095.1 Procambarus clarkii | reverse complement strand
GTGGTGGTGGTGGTGGTGGTGTGGTAGTAGGTGGGAGGGGGGGGGGGGGGAAGGGGAATGATGGTCTGTGGATTCCTTCTCCGTACCCCTTACATATAAGCAAAAACATGCCTTCCTGTGGGTATAGAAACATTAACACAAATTATATCAGTAACTGATATTGTAGCCTTTTAAACAGAAAAGATTTGTACATACAAATACTTTTAAATTATCATTTATTTGTGGAAATGGCATTTACGTCATTAATTGATACCTCAGCATCAAGTGTCCTGCAGTGGTCCAGTGGTAAAGTGTATATAAGTGATGCGTATTCTTGGAGTTGCGAGTTCAAACCCGGATTAAGCTATATATATATATATATATATATATATATATATATATATATATATATATATATATATATATATACAACATGTTTTGTTTGGTTGTTTGTTTTTGTATAAAGCCTCACACACTATATTAAGCGAGTTTGTTTTAAACATGACATACATATTAATTCATTTTACCAGGCCTTATTCCACACAACTCCGTGAATTTCCCGTGGAGCCAGCCAGCCAGCCATTCAAACAAAAACAAACGAAACAAAACAAAACAAACAAAAAACATTATTGCCAACAGCATTTGGTGTTCCCAGGCGGTCACCCATCCAAGTACTAACCAAACCCAACGTTGCTTAACTTCGCTGATCGGGACGAGAAGCGGTGTTCTCAACGTGGTATGGCCGTTGGCATGAGACTGCCTACACATTGTGGCTAATAACCACTCTTTTAGTCATCACGGCAGGATACGGACCTTCTTGTGGTGTCTTAATGGTAATTGTATCCTAACATATTTTTGTCTCCTTGGCATGGATATTTAACATCGTTTATTCAGTCTTGGGTTTATGTTCTTTCGCCATTTACAGACATTTTACATCTACCTACTTCCTCAGCCTACCCTGCCAATTTCTAATGAATTTGTGGATTTTCTTTTGTAATACATACATGTGTGTGCTCATCTGCTCTTCAGTTTTTATGATATTTGTCTCATCTGTCCTGCTTTATGATACTTTTACAAAGAACATGAACAAATGCTTCTATTTTAGAGAAGATATGGGATCCAGGTTTCGGAGCCGTAAAACCAACCGTCGTGATTGGTGGACGAGTTGCCAGGTTGCAGCTTCTGTACCGTGCCGGCACATAAATAGGTTCGGCTCAAGCGGCGGCAGCATCATTCCCCCGTGACTGTCTGAGCGTCTCTCATCACCTTGGTTATCTCATCATCATCATGGTAGAAGCAAAGCCTACCAAGAAGGCTGCGGCTGCTGCTGCTGCTGCTGTGGTGGCCACACCAGGAAACCTCGCGTCCAGGTTGCTCACCCGAAAACTAGTCAAATGGTTCTAGCCGCGGTCGCAGCACTCAAAGACCGTAAGGGCTCGTCTCTACAAGCAATCAAGAAGTACGTTGTTGCCAACAACAAAGTCGAGCTGCCAAGATCGCCATTTACATCCGAAGATTTCTCAAGAAAGCAGTGGCTGACGGCATTCTTGTTCAGACCAAGGGAAGTGGAGCTAGTGGATCATTCAAGCTGGCCGTAGCAGAGAAGAGGGCCGTTCTAACTCCCAAGAAAGCCACCACAACCAAGAAACCATCTACAGCAGCAAAGAAGGCCGTGGTAACTCCCAAGAAAGCCGCCACAAGCAACAAACCACCTACAGCCTTGAAAAAGAAGCAGCAGCAGCAGCAGCTTGTTGTTGGGAACAAAAAGCCCAAAATAAAGAGAGCTTCAAATCTCCCAAACCACCCAAGGCAAAGAAAGCTGTCAAGAAACAACAAAGGCAAATAAACGACGACATGCAAGCAGCATGAATACACATGACAATAAACATCCAGGCCTCCCCCCTCAGTGGAGGGGCCTCATATGATTCCAAAAAGAGTTTAGTTTTGTAGACAAATAATCATTACTTTTGGGGTAGATTTACTCTGTATATTATATATATATATATATATATATATATATATATATATATATATATATATATATATATATATATATATATATATATATATATATATATATATATACACACATACATGGGTGAGGTGATATGGTACCAAAGTTTTGGGTGAGGTGATTGACATTTACACAAGATAAAACACGAACCAATGGGAATAAAAACATAAGAATGGAAGTAACTGCAGAAGGCCTATTGGCCCATAACACAAGCACTTCCTCTTGATGCTTCTATATTGGTTCGGAGTCTTGAAGCTATAAATATATATATATATATATATATATATATATATAATATATATATATATATATATATATATATATATATATATATATATATATTATATGCACACAAAACTAAATAGTCTTGTTAGACAAATTGCCCCTATTAGAGGCAAGTTGACTAACAAGCCGAATGACTGCAATTGTTTTGAATTTGAGTTAAATCTAACATAGAAATGTAATCAAACCTAACCTAACCTATGCTAACCCAAGCTAAGCTAACCT
>NW_027189146.1:2066595-2089087 GCF_040958095.1 Procambarus clarkii | reverse complement strand
TCTAAAACTAGGCCCTTAACATATATAATGTTTGAATATAAATTGAATGCATATAAATACAAAGTGGGAGTGGCTGGCTGGCTGGCTGGCTGGCTGGCTGGCTGGCTGGCTGGCTGCCTGCCTGCCTGCCTGCCTGCCTGCCTGCCTGCCTGCCTGCCTGCCTGGCTGGCTGCTGGCTGGCTGGCTGGCTGGCTGGCTGGCTGGCTGGCTGGCTGGCTGGGCTGGCTGGCTGGCTGCCTGCCTGCCTGCCTGCCCGCCCGCCCGCCCGCCCGCCCGCCCGCCTGCTTGCCTTGCCTTGCCTTGCCTTGCCTTGCCTGTCCTGTCCTGTTATTGCCTTGCCTTGCCTTGCCTTGCCTTGCCTTGCCTTGCCTTGCCCTGCCCTGCCCTGCCTTGGCTGCAGCTGGCTGGCTGGCCGTAAATCAACTCTTAACAACACCATACCACACCACACCATCACTCATCACCCATCACCCACCACCGGCCCCAGTCTCCCAGCCTCTCTTATATACCCGAGCAGGCCCTTTAAATTATTTGAATTGTTGCACTTCGGCCAATGGCAGGCACGATCGCTGCTGCTCAAACATATTCTGGTTCACAAGTATTATAATATATTATATATATATTATATATATATATATATATATATATATATATATATATATATATATATATATATATATATATATATATATATATATATATATATATATATATTCATGAAACACATTAAAACCTTGATCATTTATTCATTCATTACGTCTAGTGAAGAATTGCTTTTGTTCATTTGTATGATTAAAAATTAATATAATATGAATTCCTCGCTTAAAGTAAAATATAAAATATATATTGGATTTATATGATTGGTTAATATTCCAAGTGATGCTGAATATCCCCTATAATTTTGTTTTGTTTGTTTGTTATGTACACATTCCAAATGAAATCAATATAAATGTTATTATTAATGTTTGAAAGTTGATTGTCTACTTGAATCTCTCTATTAAAGTGTGTGTGGCTCCGGATGGAGCCTGGTTATGGTATTTGTCGTGGTGGGTGGCAGAAGTGCTTACTTCTTCTCTGTCTTCTTTGGCAAAAGAACTGCCTGAATGTTTGGAAGAACACCTCCCTGTGCAATGGTTACGCCAGACAGAAGTTTGTTGAGTTCTTCGTCGTTGCGGATGGCCAACTGCAAGTGACGTGGGATGATACGGGTCTTCTTGTTGTCACGTGCGGCATTACCGGCGAGCTCCAGAACTTCGGCAGCGAGGTATTCCATGACGGCTGCCAGGTAGACAGGAGCGCCAGCACCGACGCGTTCGGCGTAGTTGCCCTTACGCAGCAGACGGTGAATTCTGCCCACGGGGAACTGAAGTCCGGCCCTGCTGGAGCGAGACTTTGACTTGCCCTTCACTTTGCCTCCCTTGCCGCGTCCTGACATTGCTGCTGCTGTTGTGGGTTTGTGGTGTTTTATGCCGCCCCGCAGATCGAGCTTCGTGTTATATACCCCGCTCAGGATCAAGGGAGCCCGCCACTGACCAATCAGCGCGCTCCGCCACGCGACCCGCTCTGAGCTGAGTCGCGAGCGGGATATAAAAGGAAAGCTCGCCTCGCGCAAAAGTTCATTATTGTATCGCAACGCCAGCCAGCACGAGCATCATCATGCCACCCAAGGCATCTGGAAAGGCTGCCAAGAAGGCCGGAAAGGCCCAGAAGGCCATTGCCAAGGGCGATAAGAAAAAGAAGCGCAGGAGGAAGGAGAGCTACAGCATCTACATCTACAAAGTGCTGAAGCAGGTCCACCCCGACACTGGTATCTCTTCCAAAGCCATGTCGATCATGAACTCGTTCGTGAACGACATCTTCGAGCGCATCGCCGCCGAGGCTTCTCGCCTGGCCCACTACAACAAGCGTTCCACCATTACCAGTCGGGAGATCCAGACGGCTGTAAGGCTCCTGTTGCCCGGAGAACTGGCCAAGCACGCCGTCTCTGAGGGCACTAAGGCCGTCACCAAGTACACCTCCTCCAAGTAAACGGCTTACTTACTGCCCTGTGGTGGTGGCTTGGCCTCAAACCAACAAACTCGGCTCCATTGGAGCCACACTTTAATTTCTAAAGAGATTGTGAGTGTTAGACACCAATACTATTATAACAAAAACCTCTGTCACTGAAAGCAAATAGCTATAAAATGAGAATATTTATGAAACTGTCTGTGTGTGTTTCTCTCTCTCAGTCTCTGTCTGTCTGTCTGTCTGTCTGTCTCTGTCTTGTCTGTCTCTGTCTTGTCTGTCTGTCTGTCTGTCTGTGTCTCTCTCTCTCTCTCTCTCTCTCTCTCTCTCTCTCTCTCTCTCTCTCTCTCTCTCTCTCTCTCTCTCTCTCTCTCTCTCTCTCTCTCTCTCTCTCTCAACACATATAAGCACTCGGTATCTTTTTTTTTTTCTAGAGATTAGAGATTCATTGTTATGTTCCACATTAGGATTACTATGCAGGCCACCCTCTTAGGTTTGAAAATGTCAAGAAAACGGTTAATTTAAAATGTCATCTCCTAACTTAACAGATTAAGCCAGAGGACCGAAAACAGAATAAAACAGGACTGGACAGTATGTCACTTATACAAGCTGCTTTTATTTCTAGTACAGTATGACAATTTTTATTTTGGGGGGGGGGGGGGGGGTGGGTGATCCTTGACAGTGCATAAGAGCGAAAAGCGACGGCGTTTTGTTTGTAAGAGAACAGGTTGTACTACAAATGACTTGATTTATTGATATCACGTGTATGTATGACACCTAAATTAGTGTATTTGTTTATTTATTTATTTATTTATTATATGTGTAGATGAAGGTTAATTCATATGACTGATGCTAGGAATGTCTGAAATCTCCTTAGAAGGATATTTTGGCCCTGAGAAGGGCCGAGTTTGGTGTATACTAGGGTGGTCGATTTAGCTTATGCACGCTCTCCACGGATACGGCGAGCAAGCTGAATGTCCTTTGGCATGATGGTGACACGCTTGGCGTGGATGGCACAGAGGTTAGTGTCCTCGAAGAGACCGACCAGGTAAGCCTCGGATGCCTCCTGTAAAGCCATGACGGCAGACGACTGGAAGCGAAGATCGGTCTTGAAGTCCTGGGCAATCTCGCGCACCAGACGCTGGAAGGGAAGTTTCCTGATGAGCAACTCGGTGCTCTTCTGGTAACGACGGATCTCACGCAGGGCGACCGTTCCGGGCCTGTAACGGTGAGGCTTCTTCACACCCCCTGTGGCAGGAGCAGACTTGCGTGCTGCCTTGGTGGCCAGCTGCTTACGAGGAGCCTTGCCTCCCGTGGACTTGCGAGCAGTCTGCTTGGTGCGAGCCATGGTGAACAACTGTGGTTTGTGATGGCCGGCGCCGAAAAATTTTTGCTTATATACGCCGTCTCGAGGCGCTTGCTCGAGCGCCATTGGCTGCTCGACTCGCCTACGTCACCCCGTTGCCCCTCCCCTCCTTCCTCTGGCTGCAGCCAACAGGCGGCTCACCTCAATCACTATTATCGCTGATTTTGCTCTATTTTTTGGATTTGTGCAAAAGTCATTTCACAGGGACGTGAAACAGACGAGTAGGCAACTGCAGTTTTGAAAGCGTTGTGAGAAAGCCGTGTCTACTCGACCACAAGCGTAAAGTAAGGGCAGGCAGGAGTTGCAATGCTACTAGTACGTCCGCTTGATGGGATATAGTCGGGAAATCGTGCGGGCATTCGTCAATTCGATTCACACAACTTCAACACCATGACTGGACGCGGCAAGGGAGGCAAGGGACTCGGAAAGGGTGGCGCCAAGCGTCATCGTAAGGTGCTACGTGACAACATCCAGGGCATCACCAAGCCCGCTATTCGTCGCTTAGCTCGTCGTGGCGGCGTGAAGCGTATTTCGGGTCTCATCTACGAAGAGACCCGTGGCGTCCTGAAGGTGTTCCTCGAGAACGTCATCCGTGATGCTGTAACCTACACGGAACACGCCAAGAGGAAGACCGTCACTGCTATGGACGTGGTGTACGCTCTGAAGCGCCAGGGTCGTACCCTCTACGGATTCGGCGGATAAGAGCTTGGCTAATCCATCGATTCCACCCACCACCACCTCAAAACGGGACCTAATTAGGTCCCTATACTTTTTTTACTGAAGGGCTTAATAGACGATAACATAAATTGTTTTGATATCAGCTAGCACATTGGGTCTTATGAAATCTATTTTTTATCCTCGCATGCTTAAAGGGACTCTGATTGGGGAGGGAGGGGGGGGGGGGGGAAGGTTTGTTACGTTATATACTAGCAGAGCAGGATCATTGGTGGGGGGGGGGGGGGTGAGGGGGAGAGAGAGAGAGAGAGAGAGAGAGAGAGAGAGAGAGATCTTTCCCAACTCTTCCTTTTTACATGAGTGAGCTACCCGTTTTATTCATTTTATCCTTCTCAGAGCTGTTTTGATAGTATCCAAATGATGGTAAATGAAAAGGGAGGACACGAATATCTACCCAGAATTCAGGACTGGCAATCGATATGCATGTTTGAGTGCGAATCTTTTTCTCTCTCAACTTAGGTATACGTTTATGTCGTACCTAAAAGCGAGAACCACACTATTGGGACAAGTATGCAAGGCCCAATTTTCCTAACAAGCACAGTTAATTTTGTTATTTTCGAACATTTCTTTCCAAATTGGTTTATCCAATTAACAGTATTATATTAAGATCATGAATTGCTGGGTTAGGTTAGGTTAGGTTAGCTTAGCTTAGGTTAGGTTAGGTTAGGTTAGGTTAGGTTAGGTTAGCTTAGCTTGGGTTAGCTTAGGTTAGGTTAGGTTAGCTTAGCTTGGGTTAGCATAGGTTAGGTTAGGTTTGATTACATTTCTATGTTAGATTTAACTCAAATTCAAAACAATTGCAGTCATTCGGCTTGTTAGTCAACTTGCCTCTAATAGGGGCAATTTGTCTAACAAGACTATTTAGTTTTGTGTGCATATATATATATATATATATATATATATATATATATATATATATATATATATATATATATATATATATATATATATATATATATATTATAGCTTCAAGACTCCGAACCAATATAGAAGCATCAAGAGGAAGTGCTTGTGTTATGGGCCAATAGGCCTTCTGCAGTTACTTCCATTCTTATGTTTTTATTCCCATTGGTTCGTGTTTTATCTTGTGTAAATGTCAATCACCTTACCCAAAACTTTGGTACCATATCACCTCACCCATGTGTATATATATATATATATATATATATATATATATATATATATATATATATATATATATATATATATATATATAATATACAGAGTAAATCTACCCCAAAAGTAATGATTTATTTGTCTACAAAACTAAACTCTTTTTGGAATCATATGAGGCCCCTCCACTGAGGGGGGAGGCCTGGATGTTTATTGTCATGTGTATTCATGCTGCTTGCATGTCGTCGTTTATTTTGCCTTTGTTGTTTTCTTGACAGCTTTCTTTGCCTTGGGTGGTTTGGGAGATTTTGAAGCTCTCTTTATTTTGGGCTTTTTGTTCCCAACAACAAGCTGCTGCTGCTGCTGCTTCTTTTTCAAGGCTGTAGGTGGTTTGTTGCTTGTGGCGGCTTTCTTGGGAGTTACCACGGCCTTCTTTGCTGCTGTAGATGGTTTCTTGGTTGTGGTGGCTTTCTTGGGAGTTAGAACGGCCCTCTTCTCTGCTACGGCCAGCTTGAATGATCCACTAGCTCCACTTCCCTTGGTCTGAACAAGAATGCCGTCAGCCACTGCTTTCTTGAGAAATCTTCGGATGTAAATGGCGATCTTGGCAGCCTCGACTTTGTTGTTGGCAACAACGTACTTCTTGATTGCTTGTAGAGACGAGCCCTTACGGTCTTTGAGTGCTGCGACCGCGGCTAGAACCATTTGACTAGTTTTCGGGTGAGCAACCTGGACGCGAGGTTTCCTGGTGGTGGCCACCACAGCAGCAGCAGCCGCAGCCTTCTTGGTAGGCTTTGCTTCTACCATGATGATGATGAGATAACCAAGGTGATGAGAGACGCTCAGACAGTCACGGGGGAATGATGCTGCCGCCGCTTGAGCCGAACCTATTTATGTGCCGGCACGGTACAGAAGCTGCAACCTGGCAACTCGTCCACCAATCACGACGGTTGGTTTTACGGCTCCGAAACCTGGATCCCATATCTTCTCTAAAATAGAAGCATTTGTTCATGTTCTTTGTAAAAGTATCATAAAGCAGGACAGATGAGACAAATATCATAAAAACTGAAGAGCAGATGAGCACACACATGTTTGTATTACAAAAGAAAATCCACAAATTCATTAGAAATTGGCAGGGCAGGCTGAGGAAGTAGGTAGATGTAAAATGTCTGTAAATGGCGAAAGAACATAAACCCAAGACTGAATAAACGATGTTAAATATCCATGCCAAGGAGACAAAAATATGTTAGGATACAATTACCATTAAGACACCACAAGCAGGTCCGTATCCTGCCGCGATGACTTAAAAGAGTTGGTTATTAGCCACAATGTGTAGGCAGTCTCATGCCAACGGCCATACCACGTTGAGAACACCGCTTCTCGTCCGATCAGCGAAGTTAAGCAACGTTGGGTTTGGTTAGTACTTGGATGGGTGACCGCCTGGGAACACCAAATGCTGTTGGCAATAATGTTTTTTGTTTTGTTTTGTTTTGTTTCGTTTGTTTTTGTTTGAATGGCTGGCTCCACGGGAAATTCACGGAGTTGTGTGGAATAAGGCCTGGTAAAATGAATTAATATGTATGTCATGTTTAAAACAAACTCGCTTAATATAGATATTGTGTGAGGCTTTATACAAAAACAAACAACCAAAACAAAACATGTTGTATATATATATAGCTTAATCCGGGTTTGAACTCGCAACTCCAAGAATACGCATCACTTATATACACTTTACCACTGGACCACTGCTGCAGGACACAAGCTTGATGCTGAGGTATCAATTTAATGACGTAAATGCCATTTCCACAAATAAATGATAATTAAAAAGTATTTGTATGTACAAATCTTTTCTGTTTAAAAGGCTACAATATCAGTTACTGATATAATTTGTGTTAATGTTTCTATACCCACAAGAAGGCATATTTTTGCTTATATGTAAAGGGTACGGAGAACGAATCCACAGACCATCATTCCCCTCCCCTTCCCCCCCCCCCCCCCCCCCCAACTCCCACCTACTACCACCACCACCACCACCACCAATCACCACCAATCACCACCAATCACCACCAATCACCACCAATCACCACCACCACATCTAACCGAAAACCCCCTAACACATCAACCCTCCCCCCAATCAACAGGCGAAATAATAACCCTCAAATGCCTGCCTGCCTGCCTGCCTGCAAGCCAATACTAACGGTCTTCTCAGAAAGAAAATCTCTTTGTATCTGTATTACTTGATGAAATGTATGATTCTAATAATGAAAATAAATTTTGATGTCGGTTGTATGAGCATAATGACCAATATGCACATGATATGAATGAATTAAATAGTGTAGTTTTAAGTAATTAGGTTGTAGACACATTAAGCGGATATGATATTTGACGCGTCCAGAACTGGTGATTTTTGGTTTAGTTTTAAATGCACCACCACCACCACCACCACCATTGCTTCCCCAGAGCCTAATTAAGGACCGGTAAAAGGAGTCAATATGTATGTCATCTATAAAACCAAAGAATGAATAAAAAAACACACACACAAACCTACATAATAGTATTAGGAAGATTGTATGGCAAAAAAAAAAAAGTATTATTCCCATTGGGTCGTTTGAACTCGCGACTTCCAAAATACCAGCCACACACCTTACCACCCAGCCACCATAGAGTTGGTATAATTGTGCAACTTTAGTTATAAAAGTAAAGTTCTTATTGTCTCAAATCTTATTGTCTGTTCTATGAAAAGGCATGATGTAAATTATGTATTTTTTGAATGATTGAATTGTAGGCACATTAAGCGGATTCGATATTTGATATATCCAGAAAAGGTGATTTCTGTTCAGTTTTAAAATGCATCACCGTTAACGCTAAAGGACTGGTAAAACGACTCGATGTTTGTCATTTTTAAAATAAACACTAAAACTAGGCCCTTAACATATATAATGTTTGAATATAAATTGAATGCATATAAATACAAAGTGGGAGTGGCTGGCTGGCTGGCTGGCTGGCTGGCTGGCTGGCTGGCTGGCTGGCTGCCTGCCTGCCTGCCTGCCTGCCTGCCTGCCTGCCTGCCTGGCTGGCTGGCTGGCTGGCTGGCTGGCTGGCTGGCTGGCTGGCTGGCTGGCTGGCTGGCTGGCTGGCTGGCTGGCTGGCTGGCTGCCTGCCTGCCTGCCTGCCCGCCCGCCCGCCCGCCCGCCCGCCCGCCTGCTTGCCTTGCCTTGCCTTGCCTTGCCTTGCCTGTCCTGTCCTGTTATTGCCTTGCCTTGCCTTGCCTTGCCTTGCCTTGCCTTGCCTTGCCCTGCCCTGCCCTGCCTTGGCTGCAGCTGGCTGGCTGGCCGTAAATCAACTCTTAACAACACCATACCACACCACACCATCACTCATCACCCATCACCCACCACCGGCCCCAGTCTCCCAGCCTCTCTTATATACCCGAGCAGGCCCTTTAAATTATTTGAATTGTTGCACTTCGGCCAATGGCAGGCACGATCGCTGCTGCTCAAACATATTCTGGTTCACAAGTATTATAATATATTATATTATATTATATTATATATATATATATATATATATATATATATATATATATATATATATATATATATATATATATATATATATATATATATATTCATGAAACACATTAAAACCTTGATCATTTATTCATTCATTACGTCTAGTGAAGAATTGCTTTTGTTCATTTGTATGATTAAAAATTAATATAATATGAATTCCTCGCTTAAAGTAAAATATAAAATATATATTGGATTTATATGATTGGTTAATATTCCAAGTGATGCTGAATATCCCCTATAATTTTGTTTTGTTTGTTTGTTATGTACACATTCCAAATGAAATCAATATAAATGTTATTATTAATGTTTGAAAGTTGATTGTCTACTTGAATCTCTCTATTAAAGTGTGTGTGGCTCCGGATGGAGCCTGGTTATGGTATTTGTCGTGGTGGGTGGCAGAAGTGCTTACTTCTTCTCTGTCTTCTTTGGCAAAAGAACTGCCTGAATGTTTGGAAGAACACCTCCCTGTGCAATGGTTACGCCAGACAGAAGTTTGTTGAGTTCTTCGTCGTTGCGGATGGCCAACTGCAAGTGACGTGGGATGATACGGGTCTTCTTGTTGTCACGTGCGGCATTACCGGCGAGCTCCAGAACTTCGGCAGCGAGGTATTCCATGACGGCTGCCAGGTAGACAGGAGCGCCAGCACCGACGCGTTCGGCGTAGTTGCCCTTACGCAGCAGACGGTGAATTCTGCCCACGGGGAACTGAAGTCCGGCCCTGCTGGAGCGAGACTTTGACTTGCCCTTCACTTTGCCTCCCTTGCCGCGTCCTGACATTGCTGCTGCTGTTGTGGGTTTGTGGTGTTTTATGCCGCCCCGCAGATCGAGCTTCGTGTTATATACCCCGCTCAGGATCAAGGGAGCCCGCCACTGACCAATCAGCGCGCTCCGCCACGCGACCCGCTCTGAGCTGAGTCGCGAGCGGGATATAAAAGGAAAGCTCGCCTCGCGCAAAAGTTCATTATTGTATCGCAACGCCAGCCAGCACGAGCATCATCATGCCACCCAAGGCATCTGGAAAGGCTGCCAAGAAGGCCGGAAAGGCCCAGAAGGCCATTGCCAAGGGCGATAAGAAAAAGAAGCGCAGGAGGAAGGAGAGCTACAGCATCTACATCTACAAAGTGCTGAAGCAGGTCCACCCCGACACTGGTATCTCTTCCAAAGCCATGTCGATCATGAACTCGTTCGTGAACGACATCTTCGAGCGCATCGCCGCCGAGGCTTCTCGCCTGGCCCACTACAACAAGCGTTCCACCATTACCAGTCGGGAGATCCAGACGGCTGTAAGGCTCCTGTTGCCCGGAGAACTGGCCAAGCACGCCGTCTCTGAGGGCACTAAGGCCGTCACCAAGTACACCTCCTCCAAGTAAACGGCTTACTTACTGCCCTGTGGTGGTGGCTTGGCCTCAAACCAACAAACTCGGCTCCATTGGAGCCACACTTTAATTTCTAAAGAGATTGTGAGTGTTAGACACCAATACTATTATAACAAAAACCTCTGTCACTGAAAGCAAATAGCTATAAAATGAGAATATTTATGAAACTGTCTGTGTGTGTTTCTCTCTCTCAGTCTCTGTCTGTCTGTCTGTCTGTCTGTCTCTGTCTTGTCTGTCTCTGTCTTGTCTGTCTGTCTGTCTGTCTGTGTCTCTCTCTCTCTCTCTCTCTCTCTCTCTCTCTCTCTCTCTCTCTCTCTCTCTCTCTCTCTCTCTCTTCTCTCTCTCTCTCTCTCTCTCTCTCTCAACACATATAAGCACTCGGTATCTTTTTTTTTTTCTAGAGATTAGAGATTCATTGTTATGTTCCACATTAGGATTACTATGCAGGCCACCCTCTTAGGTTTGAAAATGTCAAGAAAACGGTTAATTTAAAATGTCATCTCCTAACTTAACAGATTAAGCCAGAGGACCGAAAACAGAATAAAACAGGACTGGACAGTATGTCACTTATACAAGCTGCTTTTATTTCTAGTACAGTATGACAATTTTTATTTTGGGGGGGGGGGGGGGGGGGTGGGTGATCCTTGACAGTGCATAAGAGCGAAAAGCGACGGCGTTTTGTTTGTAAGAGAACAGGTTGTACTACAAATGACTTGATTTATTGATATCACGTGTATGTATGACACCTAAATTAGTGTATTTGTTTATTTATTTATTTATTTATTATATGTGTAGATGAAGGTTAATTCATATGACTGATGCTAGGAATGTCTGAAATCTCCTTAGAAGGATATTTTGGCCCTGAGAAGGGCCGAGTTTGGTGTATACTAGGGTGGTCGATTTAGCTTATGCACGCTCTCCACGGATTACGGCGAGCAAGCTGAATGTCCTTTGGCATGATGGTGACACGCTTGGCGTGGATGGCACAGAGGTTAGTGTCCTCGAAGAGACCGACCAGGTAAGCCTCGGATGCCTCCTGTAAAGCCATGACGGCAGACGACTGGAAGCGAAGATCGGTCTTGAAGTCCTGGGCAATCTCGCGCACCAGACGCTGGAAGGGAAGTTTCCTGATGAGCAACTCGGTGCTCTTCTGGTAACGACGGATCTCACGCAGGGCGACCGTTCCGGGCCTGTAACGGTGAGGCTTCTTCACACCCCCTGTGGCAGGAGCAGACTTGCGTGCTGCCTTGGTGGCCAGCTGCTTACGAGGAGCCTTGCCTCCCGTGGACTTGCGAGCAGTCTGCTTGGTGCGAGCCATGGTGAACAACTGTGGTTTGTGATGGCCGGCGCCGAAAAATTTTTGCTTATATACGCCGTCTCGAGGCGCTTGCTCGAGCGCCATTGGCTGCTCGACTCGCCTACGTCACCCCGTTGCCCCTCCCCTCCTTCCTCTGGCTGCAGCCAACAGGCGGCTCACCTCAATCACTATTATCGCTGATTTTGCTCTATTTTTTGGATTTGTGCAAAAGTCATTTCACAGGGACGTGAAACAGACGAGTAGGCAACTGCAGTTTTGAAAGCGTTGTGAGAAAGCCGTGTCTACTCGACCACAAGCGTAAAGTAAGGGCAGGCAGGAGTTGCAATGCTACTAGTACGTCCGCTTGATGGGATATAGTCGGGAAATCGTGCGGGCATTCGTCAATTCGATTCACACAACTTCAACACCATGACTGGACGCGGCAAGGGAGGCAAGGGACTCGGAAAGGGTGGCGCCAAGCGTCATCGTAAGGTGCTACGTGACAACATCCAGGGCATCACCAAGCCCGCTATTCGTCGCTTAGCTCGTCGTGGCGGCGTGAAGCGTATTTCGGGTCTCATCTACGAAGAGACCCGTGGCGTCCTGAAGGTGTTCCTCGAGAACGTCATCCGTGATGCTGTAACCTACACGGAACACGCCAAGAGGAAGACCGTCACTGCTATGGACGTGGTGTACGCTCTGAAGCGCCAGGGTCGTACCCTCTACGGATTCGGCGGATAAGAGCTTGGCTAATCCATCGATTCCACCCACCACCACCTCAAAACGGGACCTAATTAGGTCCCTATACTTTTTTTACTGAAGGGCTTAATAGACGATAACATAAATTGTTTTGATATCAGCTAGCACATTGGGTCTTATGAAATCTATTTTTTATCCTCGCATGCTTAAAGGGACTCTGATTGGGGAGGGAGGGGGGGGGGGGGGGGGAAGGTTTGTTACGTTATATACTAGCAGAGCAGGATCATTGGTGGGGGGGGGGGGGGTGAGGGGGAGAGAGAGAGAGAGAGAGAGAGAGAGAGAGAGAGAGAGATCTTTCCCAACTCTTCCTTTTTACATGAGTGAGCTACCCGTTTTATTCATTTTATCCTTCTCAGAGCTGTTTTGATAGTATCCAAATGATGGTAAATGAAAAGGGAGGACACGAATATCTACCCAGAATTCAGGACTGGCAATCGATATGCATGTTTGAGTGCGAATCTTTTTCTCTCTCAACTTAGGTATACGTTTATGTCGTACCTAAAAGCGAGAACCACACTATTGGGACAAGTATGCAAGGCCCAATTTTCCTAACAAGCACAGTTAATTTTGTTATTTTCGAACATTTCTTTCCAAATTGGTTTATCCAATTAACAGTATTATATTAAGATCATGAATTGCTGGGTTAGGTTAGGTTAGGTTAGCTTAGCTTAGGTTAGGTTAGGTTAGGTTAGGTTAGGTTAGGTTAGGTTAGCTTAGCTTGGGTTAGCTTAGGTTAGGTTAGGTTAGCTTAGCTTGGGTTAGCATAGGTTAGGTTAGGTTTGATTACATTTCTATGTTAGATTTAACTCAAATTCAAAACAATTGCAGTCATTCGGCTTGTTAGTCAACTTGCCTCTAATAGGGGCAATTTGTCTAACAAGACTATTTAGTTTTGTGTGCATATATATATATATATATATATATATATATATATATATATATATATATATATATATATATATATATATATATATATATATATATATATTATAGCTTCAAGACTCCGAACCAATATAGAAGCATCAAGAGGAAGTGCTTGTGTTATGGGCCAATAGGCCTTCTGCAGTTACTTCCATTCTTATGTTTTTATTCCCATTGGTTCGTGTTTTATCTTGTGTAAATGTCAATCACCTTACCCAAAACTTTGGTACCATATCACCTCACCCATGTGTATATATAAATATATATATATATATAATATATATATATATATATATATATATATATATATATATATATATATATATATATAATATACAGAGTAAATCTACCCCAAAAGTAATGATTTATTTGTCTACAAAACTAAACTCTTTTTGGAATCATATGAGGCCCCTCCACTGAGGGGGGAGGCCTGGATGTTTATTGTCATGTGTATTCATGCTGCTTGCATGTCGTCGTTTATTTTGCCTTTGTTGTTTTCTTGACAGCTTTCTTTGCCTTGGGTGGTTTGGGAGATTTTGAAGCTCTCTTTATTTTGGGCTTTTTGTTCCCAACAACAAGCTGCTGCTGCTGCTGCTTCTTTTTCAAGGCTGTAGGTGGTTTGTTGCTTGTGGCGGCTTTCTTGGGAGTTACCACGGCCTTCTTTGCTGCTGTAGATGGTTTCTTGGTTGTGGTGGCTTTCTTGGGAGTTAGAACGGCCCTCTTCTCTGCTACGGCCAGCTTGAATGATCCACTAGCTCCACTTCCCTTGGTCTGAACAAGAATGCCGTCAGCCACTGCTTTCTTGAGAAATCTTCGGATGTAAATGGCGATCTTGGCAGCCTCGACTTTGTTGTTGGCAACAACGTACTTCTTGATTGCTTGTAGAGACGAGCCCTTACGGTCTTTGAGTGCTGCGACCGCGGCTAGAACCATTTGACTAGTTTTCGGGTGAGCAACCTGGACGCGAGGTTTCCTGGTGGTGGCCACCACAGCAGCAGCAGCCGCAGCCTTCTTGGTAGGCTTTGCTTCTACCATGATGATGATGAGATAACCAAGGTGATGAGAGACGCTCAGACAGTCACGGGGGAATGATGCTGCCGCCGCTTGAGCCGAACCTATTTATGTGCCGGCACGGTACAGAAGCTGCAACCTGGCAACTCGTCCACCAATCACGACGGTTGGTTTTACGGCTCCGAAACCTGGATCCCATATCTTCTCTAAAATAGAAGCATTTGTTCATGTTCTTTGTAAAAGTATCATAAAGCAGGACAGATGAGACAAATATCATAAAAACTGAAGAGCAGATGAGCACACACATGTTTGTATTACAAAAGAAAATCCACAAATTCATTAGAAATTGGCAGGGCAGGCTGAGGAAGTAGGTAGATGTAAAATGTCTGTAAATGGCGAAAGAACATAAACCCAAGACTGAATAAACGATGTTAAATATCCATGCCAAGGAGACAAAAATATGTTAGGATACAATTACCATTAAGACACCACAAGCAGGTCCGTATCCTGCCGCGATGACTTAAAAGAGTTGGTTATTAGCCACAATGTGTAGGCAGTCTCATGCCAACGGCCATACCACGTTGAGAACACCGCTTCTCGTCCGATCAGCGAAGTTAAGCAACGTTGGGTTTGGTTAGTACTTGGATGGGTGACCGCCTGGGAACACCAAATGCTGTTGGCAATAATGTTTTTTGTTTTGTTTTGTTTTGTTTCGTTTGTTTTTGTTTGAATGGCTGGCTCCACGGGAAATTCACGGAGTTGTGTGGAATAAGGCCTGGTAAAATGAATTAATATGTATGTCATGTTTAAAACAAACTCGCTTAATATAGATATTGTGTGAGGCTTTATACAAAAACAAACAACCAAAACAAAACATGTTGTATATATATATAGCTTAATCCGGGTTTGAACTCGCAACTCCAAGAATACGCATCACTTATATACACTTTACCACTGGACCACTGCTGCAGGACACAAGCTTGATGCTGAGGTATCAATTTAATGACGTAAATGCCATTTCCACAAATAAATGATAATTAAAAAGTATTTGTATGTACAAATCTTTTCTGTTTAAAAGGCTACAATATCAGTTACTGATATAATTTGTGTTAATGTTTCTATACCCACAAGAAGGCATATTTTTGCTTATATGTAAAGGGTACGGAGAACGAATCCACAGACCATCATTCCCCTCCCCTTCCCTCCCCCCCCCCCCCCCCCCCAACTCCCACCTACTACCACCACCACCACCACCACCAATCACCACCAATCACCACCAATCACCACCAATCACCACCAATCACCACCACCACATCTAACCGAAAACCCCCTAACACATCAACCCTCCCCCCAATCAACAGGCGAAATAATAACCCTCAAATGCCTGCCTGCCTGCCTGCCTGCAAGCCAATACTAACGGTCTTCTCAGAAAGAAAATCTCTTTGTATCTGTATTACTTGATGAAATGTATGATTCTAATAATGAAAATAAATTTTGATGTCGGTTGTATGAGCATAATGACCAATATGCACATGATATGAATGAATTAAATAGTGTAGTTTTAAGTAATTAGGTTGTAGACACATTAAGCGGATATGATATTTGACGCGTCCAGAACTGGTGATTTTTGGTTTAGTTTTAAATGCACCACCACCACCACCACCACCATTGCTTCCCCAGAGCCTAATTAAGGACCGGTAAAAGGAGTCAATATGTATGTCATCTATAAAACCAAAGAATGAATAAAAAAACACACACACAAACCTACATAATAGTATTAGGAAGATTGTATGGCAAAAAAAAAAAAGTATTATTCCCATTGGGTCGTTTGAACTCGCGACTTCCAAAATACCAGCCACACACCTTACCACCCAGCCACCATAGAGTTGGTATAATTGTGCAACTTTAGTTATAAAAGTAAAGTTCTTATTGTCTCAAATCTTATTGTCTGTTCTATGAAAAGGCATGATGTAAATTATGTATTTTTTGAATGATTGAATTGTAGGCACATTAAGCGGATTCGATATTTGATATATCCAGAAAAGGTGATTTCTGTTCAGTTTTAAAATGCATCACCGTTAACGCTAAAGGACTGGTAAAACGACTCGATGTTTGTCATTTTTAAAATAAACACTAAAACTAGGCCCTTAACATATATAATGTTTGAATATAAATTGAATGCATATAAATACAAAGTGGGAGTGGCTGGCTGGCTGGCTGGCTGGCTGGCTGGCTGGCTGGCTGGCTGCCTGCCTGCCTGCCTGCCTGCCTGCCTGCCTGCCTGCTGGCTGGCTGGCTGGCTGGCTGGCTGGCTGGCTGGCTGGCTGGCTGGCTGGCTGGCTGGCTGGCTGGCTGGCTGGCTGCCTGCCTGCCTGCCTGCCCGCCCGCCCGCCCGCCCGCCCGCCCGCCCGCCTGCTTGCCTTGCCTTGCCTTGCCTTGCCTTGCCTGTCCTGTCCTGTTATTGCCTTGCTTGCCTTGCCTTGCCTTGCCTTGCCTTGCCTTGCCTTGCCCTGCCCTGCCCTGCCTTGGCTGCAGCTGGCTGGCTGGCCGTAAATCAACTCTTAACAACACCATACCACACCACACCATCACTCATCACCCATCACCCACCACCGGCCCCAGTCTCCCAGCCTCTCTTATATACCCGAGCAGGCCCTTTAAATTATTTGAATTGTTGCACTTCGGCCAATGGCAGGCACGATCGCTGCTGCTCAAACATATTCTGGTTCACAAGTATTATATATATATATATATTATTATATATATATATATATATATATATATATATATATATATATATATATATATATATATATATATATATATATATATATATATATATATATATTCATGAAACACATTAAAACCTTGATCATTTATTCATTCATTACGTCTAGTGAAGAATTGCTTTTGTTCATTTGTATGATTAAAAATTAATATAATATGAATTCCTCGCTTAAAGTAAAATATAAAATATATATTGGATTTATATGATTGGTTAATATTCCAAGTGATGCTGAATATCCCCTATAATTTTGTTTTGTTTGTTTGTTATGTACACATTCCAAATGAAATCAATATAAATGTTATTATTAATGTTTGAAAGTTGATTGTCTACTTGAATCTCTCTATTAAAGTGTGTGTGGCTCCGGATGGAGCCTGGTTATGGTATTTGTCGTGGTGGGTGGCAGAAGTGCTTACTTCTTCTCTGTCTTCTTTGGCAAAAGAACTGCCTGAATGTTTGGAAGAACACCTCCCTGTGCAATGGTTACGCCAGACAGAAGTTTGTTGAGTTCTTCGTCGTTGCGGATGGCCAACTGCAAGTGACGTGGGATGATACGGGTCTTCTTGTTGTCACGTGCGGCATTACCGGCGAGCTCCAGAACTTCGGCAGCGAGGTATTCCATGACGGCTGCCAGGTAGACAGGAGCGCCAGCACCGACGCGTTCGGCGTAGTTGCCCTTACGCAGCAGACGGTGAATTCTGCCCACGGGGAACTGAAGTCCGGCCCTGCTGGAGCGAGACTTTGACTTGCCCTTCACTTTGCCTCCCTTGCCGCGTCCTGACATTGCTGCTGCTGTTGTGGGTTTGTGGTGTTTTATGCCGCCCCGCAGATCGAGCTTCGTGTTATATACCCCGCTCAGGATCAAGGGAGCCCGCCACTGACCAATCAGCGCGCTCCGCCACGCGACCCGCTCTGAGCTGAGTCGCGAGCGGGATATAAAAGGAAAGCTCGCCTCGCGCAAAAGTTCATTATTGTATCGCAACGCCAGCCAGCACGAGCATCATCATGCCACCCAAGGCATCTGGAAAGGCTGCCAAGAAGGCCGGAAAGGCCCAGAAGGCCATTGCCAAGGGCGATAAGAAAAAGAAGCGCAGGAGGAAGGAGAGCTACAGCATCTACATCTACAAAGTGCTGAAGCAGGTCCACCCCGACACTGGTATCTCTTCCAAAGCCATGTCGATCATGAACTCGTTCGTGAACGACATCTTCGAGCGCATCGCCGCCGAGGCTTCTCGCCTGGCCCACTACAACAAGCGTTCCACCATTACCAGTCGGGAGATCCAGACGGCTGTAAGGCTCCTGTTGCCCGGAGAACTGGCCAAGCACGCCGTCTCTGAGGGCACTAAGGCCGTCACCAAGTACACCTCCTCCAAGTAAACGGCTTACTTACTGCCCTGTGGTGGTGGCTTGGCCTCAAACCAACAAACTCGGCTCCATTGGAGCCACACTTTAATTTCTAAAGAGATTGTGAGTGTTAGACACCAATACTATTATAACAAAAACCTCTGTCACTGAAAGCAAATAGCTATAAAATGAGAATATTTATGAAACTGTCTGTGTGTGTTTCTCTCTCTCAGTCTCTGTCTGTCTGTCTGTCTGTCTGTCTCTGTCTTGTCTGTCTCTGTCTTGTCTGTCTGTCTGTCTGTCTGTGTCTCTTCCTCTCCTCCTCTCTCTCTCTCTCTCTCCTCTCTCTCTCTCTCTCTCCTCTCTCTCTCTCTCTCTCTCTTCTCTCTCCTCTCTCCTCTCTCTCTCTCTCTCAACACATATAAGCACTCGGTATCTTTTTTTTTTTCTAGAGATTAGAGATTCATTGTTATGTTCCACATTAGGATTACTATGCAGGCCACCCTCTTAGGTTTGAAAATGTCAAGAAAACGGTTAATTTAAAATGTCATCTCCTAACTTAACAGATTAAGCCAGAGGACCGAAAACAGAATAAAACAGGACTGGACAGTATGTCACTTATACAAGCTGCTTTTATTTCTAGTACAGTATGACAATTTTTATTTTGGGGGGGGGGGGGGGGGGGTGGGTGATCCTTGACAGTGCATAAGAGCGAAAAGCGACGGCGTTTTGTTTGTAAGAGAACAGGTTGTACTACAAATGACTTGATTTATTGATATCACGTGTATGTATGACACCTAAATTAGTGTATTTGTTTATTTATTATTTATTTATTATATGTGTAGATGAAGGTTAATTCATATGACTGATGCTAGGAATGTCTGAAATCTCCTTAGAAGGATATTTTGGCCCTGAGAAGGGCCGAGTTTGGTGTATACTAGGGTGGTCGATTTAGCTTATGCACGCTCTCCACGGATACGGCGAGCAAGCTGAATGTCCTTTGGCATGATGGTGACACGCTTGGCGTGGATGGCACAGAGGTTAGTGTCCTCGAAGAGACCGACCAGGTAAGCCTCGGATGCCTCCTGTAAAGCCATGACGGCAGACGACTGGAAGCGAAGATCGGTTTGAAGTCCTGGGCAATCTCGCGCACCAGACGCTGGAAGGGAAGTTTCCTGATGAGCAACTCGGTGCTCTTCTGGTAACGACGGATCTCACGCAGGGCGACCGTTCCGGGCCTGTAACGGTGAGGCTTCTTCACACCCCCTGTGGCAGGAGCAGACTTGCGTGCTGCCTTGGTGGCCAGCTGCTTACGAGGAGCCTTGCCTCCCGTGGACTTGCGAGCAGTCTGCTTGGTGCGAGCCATGGTGAACAACTGTGGTTTGTGATGGCCGGCGCCGAAAAATTTTTGCTTATATACGCCGTCTCGAGGCGCTTGCTCGAGCGCCATTGGCTGCTCGACTCGCCTACGTCACCCCGTTGCCCCTCCCCTCCTTCCTCTGGCTGCAGCCAACAGGCGGCTCACCTCAATCACTATTATCGCTGATTTTGCTCTATTTTTTGGATTTGTGCAAAAGTCATTTCACAGGGACGTGAAACAGACGAGTAGGCAACTGCAGTTTTGAAAGCGTTGTGAGAAAGCCGTGTCTACTCGACCACAAGCGTAAAGTAAGGGCAGGCAGGAGTTGCAATGCTACTAGTACGTCCGCTTGATGGGATATAGTCGGGAAATCGTGCGGGCATTCGTCAATTCGATTCACACAACTTCAACACCATGACTGGACGCGGCAAGGGAGGCAAGGGACTCGGAAAGGGTGGCGCCAAGCGTCATCGTAAGGTGCTACGTGACAACATCCAGGGCATCACCAAGCCCGCTATTCGTCGCTTAGCTCGTCGTGGCGGCGTGAAGCGTATTTCGGGTCTCATCTACGAAGAGACCCGTGGCGTCCTGAAGGTGTTCCTCGAGAACGTCATCCGTGATGCTGTAACCTACACGGAACACGCCAAGAGGAAGACCGTCACTGCTATGGACGTGGTGTACGCTCTGAAGCGCCAGGGTCGTACCCTCTACGGATTCGGCGGATAAGAGCTTGGCTAATCCATCGATTCCACCCACCACCACCTCAAAACGGGACCTAATTAGGTCCCTATACTTTTTTTACTGAAGGGCTTAATAGACGATAACATAAATTGTTTTGATATCAGCTAGCACATTGGGTCTTATGAAATCTATTTTTTATCCTCGCATGCTTAAAGGGACTCTGATTGGGGAGGGAGGGGGGGGGGGGGGGGAAGGTTTGTTACGTTATATACTAGCAGAGCAGGATCATTGGGGGGGGGGGGGGTGGGGGGGGAGAGAGAGAGAGAGAGAGAGAGAGAGAGAGAGAGAGAGAGAGATCTTTCCCAACTCTTCCTTTTTACATGAGTGAGCTACCCGTTTTATTCATTTTATCCTTCTCAGAGCTGTTTTGATAGTATCCAAATGATGGTAAATGAAAAGGGAGGACACGAATATCTACCCAGAATTCAGGACTGGCAATCGATATGCATGTTTGAGTGCGAATCTTTTTCTCTCTCAACTTAGGTATACGTTTATGTCGTACCTAAAAGCGAGAACCACACTATTGGGACAAGTATGCAAGGCCCAATTTTCCTAACAAGCACAGTTAATTTTGTTATTTTCGAACATTTCTTTCCAAATTGGTTTATCCAATTAACAGTATTATATTAAGATCATGAATTGCTGGGTTAGGTTAGGTTAGGTTAGCTTAGCTTAGGTTAGGTTAGGTTAGGTTAGGTTAGGTTAGGTTAGCTTAGCTTGGGTTAGCTTAGGTTAGGTTAGGTTAGCTTAGCTTGGGTTAGCATAGGTTAGGTTAGGTTTGATTACATTTCTATGTTAGATTTAACTCAAATTCAAAACAATTGCAGTCATTCGGCTTGTTAGTCAACTTGCCTCTAATAGGGGCAATTTGTCTAACAAGACTATTTAGTTTTGTGTGCATATATATATATATATATATATATATATATATATATATATATATATATATATATATATATATATATATATATATATATATATATATATATATATATATATTATAGCTTCAAGACTCCGAACCAATATAGAAGCATCAAGAGGAAGTGCTTGTGTTATGGGCCAATAGGCCTTCTGCAGTTACTTCCATTCTTATGTTTTTATTCCCATTGGTTCGTGTTTTATCTTGTGTAAATGTCAATCACCTTACCCAAAACTTTGGTACCATATCACCTCACCCATGTGTATATATAAATATATATATATATATATATATATATATATATATATATATATATATATATATATATATATATATATATATATATAATATACAGAGTAAATCTACCCCAAAAGTAATGATTTATTTGTCTACAAAACTAAACTCTTTTTGGAATCATATGAGGCCCCTCCACTGAGGGGGGAGGCCTGGATGTTTATTGTCATGTGTATTCATGCTGCTTGCATGTCGTCGTTTATTTTGCCTTTGTTGTTTTCTTGACAGCTTTCTTTGCCTTGGGTGGTTTGGGAGATTTTGAAGCTCTCTTTATTTTGGGCTTTTTGTTCCCAACAACAAGCTGCTGCTGCTGCTGCTTCTTTTTCAAGGCTGTAGGTGGTTTGTTGCTTGTGGCGGCTTTCTTGGGAGTTACCACGGCCTTCTTTGCTGCTGTAGATGGTTTCTTGGTTGTGGTGGCTTTCTTGGGAGTTAGAACGGCCCTCTTCTCTGCTACGGCCAGCTTGAATGATCCACTAGCTCCACTTCCCTTGGTCTGAACAAGAATGCCGTCAGCCACTGCTTTCTTGAGAAATCTTCGGATGTAAATGGCGATCTTGGCAGCCTCGACTTTGTTGTTGGCAACAACGTACTTCTTGATTGCTTGTAGAGACGAGCCCTTACGGTCTTTGAGTGCTGCGACCGCGGCTAGAACCATTTGACTAGTTTTCGGGTGAGCAACCTGGACGCGAGGTTTCCTGGTGGTGGCCACCACAGCAGCAGCAGCCGCAGCCTTCTTGGTAGGCTTTGCTTCTACCATGATGATGATGAGATAACCAAGGTGATGAGAGACGCTCAGACAGTCACGGGGGAATGATGCTGCCGCCGCTTGAGCCGAACCTATTTATGTGCCGGCACGGTACAGAAGCTGCAACCTGGCAACTCGTCCACCAATCAC
>NW_027189146.1:2063975-2066095 GCF_040958095.1 Procambarus clarkii | reverse complement strand
CACAGTTGTTCACCATGGCTCGCACCAAGCAGACTGCTCGCAAGTACCACGGGAGGCAAGGGCTCCTCGTAAGCAGCTGGCCACCAAGGCAGCACGCAAGTCTGCTCCTGCCACAGGGGGCGTGAAGAAGCCTCACCGTTACAGGCCCGGAACGGTCGCCCTGCGTGAGATCCGTCGTTACCCAGAAGAGCACAGAGTTGCTCATCAGGAAAACTTCCCTTCCAGCGTCTGGTGCGCGAGATTGCCCAGGACTTCAAGACCGATCTTCGCTTCCAGTCGTCTGCCGTCATGGCTTTACAGGAGGCATCCGAGGCTTACCTGGTCGGTCTCTTCGAGGACACTAACCTCTGTGCCATCCACGCCAAGCGTGTCACCATCATGCCAAAGGACATTCAGCTTGCTCGCCGTATCCGTGGAGAGCGTGCATAAGCTAAAACGACCACCCTAGTATACACCAAACTCGGCCCTTCTCAGGGCCAAAATATCCTTCTAAGGAGATTTCAGACATTCCTAGCATCAGTCATATGAATTAACCTTCATCTATACATATAATAAATAAATAAATACAATAATTTAGGTGTCATACATACACTGTACACGTGATATCAATAAATCAAGTCATTTGTAGTACAACCTGTCCTCTTACAACAAAACGCCGTCGCTTTTCATTCTTATGCACTGCCAAGGATCCTTCCCCCCCCCCCCCCCTCCAAAAAAAAAAAAAAAATTGTCATACTGTACTAGAAATAAAAGCAGCTTGTATAAGTGACATACTGTCCTGTCCTGTTTTATTCTGTTTTTGGTCCTCTGGCTTAATCTGTTAAGTTAGGAGATGACATTTTAAATTAACCGTTTTCTTGACATTTTCAAACCTTAAGAGGGTGGCCTGCATAGTAATCCTAATGTGGAACATAACAATGAATCTCTAATCTCTAGAAAAAAGATACCGAGTGTTTATATGTGTGTTGAGAGAGAGAGAGAGAGAGAGAGAGAGAGAGAGAGAGAGAGAGAGAGAGAGAGAGAGAGAGAGAGAGAGAGAGAGAGAGAGAGAGAGAGAGAGAGAGAGAGAGAGAGAGACATGCAGAGACAGAGACAGAGACAGAGACAGACAGACAGACAGACAGACAGAGACTGAGAGAGAGAAACACACACAGACAGTTTCATAAATATTCTCATTTTATAGCTATTTGCTTTCAGTGACAGAGGTTTTTGTTATAATAGTATTGGTGTCTAACACTCACAATCTCTTTAGAAATTAAAGTGTGGCTCCAATGGAGCCGAGTTTGTTGGTTTGAGGCCAAGCCACCACCACAGGGCAGTAAGTAAGCCGTTTACTTGGAGGAGGTGTACTTGGTGACGGCCTTAGTGCCCTCAGAGACGGCGTGCTTGGCCAGTTCTCCGGGCAACAGGAGCCTTACAGCCGTCTGGATCTCCCGACTGGTAATGGTGGAACGCTTATTGTAGTGGGCCAGGCGAGAAGCCTCGGCGGCGATGCGCTCGAAGATGTCGTTCACGAACGAGTTCATGATCGACATGGCTTTGGAAGAGATACCAGTGTCGGGGTGGACCTGCTTCAGCACTTTGTAGATGTAGATGCTGTAGCTCTCCTTCCTCCTGCGCTTCTTTTTCTTATCGCCCTTGGCAATGGCCTTCTGGGCCTTTCCGGCCTTCTTGGCAGCCTTTCCAGATGCCTTGGGTGGCATGATGATGCTCGTGCTGGCTGGCGTTGCGATACAATAATGAACTTTTGCGCGAGTCGAGCTTTCCTTTTATATCCCGCTCGCGACTCAGCTCAGAGCGGGTCGCGTGGCGGAGCGCGCTGATTGGTCAGTGGCGGACTCCCTTGATCCTGAGCGGGGTATATAACACGAAGCTCGATCTGCGGGCCGGCATAAAACACCACAAACCCACAACAGCAGCAGCAATGTCAGGACGCGGCAAGGGAGGCAAAGTGAAGGGCAAGTCAAAGTCTCGCTCCAGCAGGGCCGGACTTCAGTTCCCCGTGGGCAGAATTCACCGTCTGCTGCGTAAAGGCAACTACGCCGAACGCGTCGGTGCTGGCGCTCCTGTCTACCTGGCAGCCGTCATGGAATACCTCGCTGCCGAAGTTCTGGAGCTCG
>NW_027189146.1:2056475-2061475 GCF_040958095.1 Procambarus clarkii | reverse complement strand
TGGAGTTGCGAGTTCAAACCCGGATTAAGCTATATATATATATATATATATATATATATATATATATATATATATATATATATATATATATATATATATATATACAACATGTTTTGTTTTGGTTGTTTGTTTTTGTATAAAGCCTCACACACTATATTAAGCGAGTTTGTTTTAAACATGACATACATATTAATTCATTTTACCAGGCCTTATTCCACACAACTCCGTGAATTTCCCGTGGAGCCAGCCAGCCAGCCATTCAAACAAAAACAAACGAAACAAAACAAAACAAAACAAAAAACATTATTGCCAACAGCATTTGGTGTTCCCAGGCGGTCACCCATCCAAGTACTAACCAAACCCAACGTTGCTTAACTTCGCTGATCGGACGAGAAGCGGTGTTCTCAACGTGGTATGGCCGTTGGCATGAGACTGCCTACACATTGTGGCTAATAACCAACTCTTTTTAGTCATCACGGCAGGATACGGACCTTCTTGTGGTGTCTTAATGGTAATTGTATCCTAACATATTTTTGTCTCCTTGGCATGGATATTTAACATCGTTTATTCAGTCTTGGGTTTATGTTCTTTCGCCATTTACAGACATTTTACATCTACCTACTTCCTCAGCCTACCCTGCCAATTTCTAATGAATTTGTGGATTTTCTTTTGTAATACATACATGTGTGTGCTCATCTGCTCTTCAGTTTTTATGATATTTGTCTCATCTGTCCTGCTTTATGATACTTTTACAAAGAACATGAACAAATGCTTCTATTTTAGAGAAGATATGGGATCCAGGTTTCGGAGCCGTAAAACCAACCGTCGTGATTGGTGGACGAGTTGCCAGGTTGCAGCTTCTGTACCGTGCCGGCACATAAATAGGTTCGGCTCAAGCGGCGGCAGCATCATTCCCCCGTGACTGTCTGAGCGTCTCTCATCACCTTGGTTATCTCATCATCATCATGGTAGAAGCAAAGCCTACCAAGAAGGCTGCGGCTGCTGCTGCTGCTGCTGTGGTGGCCACCACCAGGAAACCTCGCGTCCAGGTTGCTCACCCGAAAACTAGTCAAATGGTTCTAGCCGCGGTCGCAGCACTCAAAGACCGTAAGGGCTCGTCTCTACAAGCAATCAAGAAGTACGTTGTTGCCAACAACAAAGTCGAGGCTGCCAAGATCGCCATTTACATCCGAAGATTTCTCAAGAAAGCAGTGGCTGACGGCATTCTTGTTCAGACCAAGGGAAGTGGAGCTAGTGGATCATTCAAGCTGGCCGTAGCAGAGAAGAGGGCCGTTCTAACTCCCAAGAAAGCCACCACAACCAAGAAACCATCTACAGCAGCAAAGAAGGCCGTGGTAACTCCCAAGAAAGCCGCCACAAGCAACAAACCACCTACAGCCTTGAAAAAGAAGCAGCAGCAGCAGCAGCTTGTTGTTGGGAACAAAAAGCCCAAAATAAAGAGAGCTTCAAAATCTCCCAAACCACCCAAGGCAAAGAAAGCTGTCAAGAAAACAACAAAGGCAAAATAAACGACGACATGCAAGCAGCATGAATACACATGACAATAAACATCCAGGCCTCCCCCCTCAGTGGAGGGGCCTCATATGATTCCAAAAAGAGTTTAGTTTTGTAGACAAATAAATCATTACTTTTGGGGTAGATTTACTCTGTATATTATATATATATATATATATATATATATATATATATATATATATATATATATATATATATATATATACACACATACATGGGTGAGGTGATATGGTACCAAAGTTTTGGGTGAGGTGATTGACATTTACACAAGATAAAACACGAACCAATGGGAATAAAAACATAAGAATGGAAGTAACTGCAGAAGGCCTATTGGCCCATAACACAAGCACTTCCTCTTGATGCTTCTATATTGGTTCGGAGTCTTGAAGCTATAATATATATATATATATATATATATATATATATATATATATATATATATATATATATATATATATATATATATATATATATATATATATATATATATGCACACAAAACTAAATAGTCTTGTTAGACAAATTGCCCCTATTAGAGGCAAGTTGACTAACAAGCCGAATGACTGCAATTGTTTTGAATTTGAGTTAAATCTAACATAGAAATGTAATCAAACCTAACCTAACCTATGCTAACCCAAGCTAAGCTAACCTAACCTAACCTAAGCTAAGCTAACCTAACCTAACCTAACCTAACCCAGCAATTCATGATCTTAATATAATACTGTTAATTGGATAAACCAATTTGGAAAGAAATGTTCGAAAATAACAAAATTAACTGTGCTTGTTAGGAAAATTGGGCCTTGCATACTTGTCCCAATAGTGTGGTTCTCGCTTTTAGGTACGACATAAACGTATACCTAAGTTGAGAGAGAAAAAGATTCGCACTCAAACATGCATATCGATTGCCAGTCCTGAATTCTGGGTAGATATTCGTGTCCTCCCTTTTCATTTACCATCATTTGGATACTATCAAAACAGCTCTGAGAAGGATAAAATGAATAAAACGGGTAGCTCACTCATGTAAAAAGGAAGAGTTGGGAAAGATCTCTCTCTCTCTCTCTCTCTCTCTCTCTCTCTCTCTCTCTCCCTCACCCCCCCCCCCCCCCCCCACCACCAATGATCCTGCTCTGCTAGTATATAACGGAACAAACCTTCCCCCCCCCACCCCTCCCTCCCCAATCAGAGTCCCTTTAAGCATGCGAGGATAAAAAATAGATTTCATAAGACCCAATGTGCTAGCTGATATCAAAACAATTTATGTTATCGTCTATTAAGCCCTTCAGTAAAAAAGTATAGGGACCTAATTAGGTCCCGTTTTGAGGTGGTGGTGGGTGGAATCGATGGATTAGCCAAGCTCTTATCCGCCGAATCCGTAGAGGGTACGACCCTGGCGCTTCAGAGCGTACACCACGTCCATGGCAGTGACGGTCTTCCTCTTGGCGTGTTCCGTGTAGGTTACAGCATCACGGATGACGTTCTCGAGGAACACCTTCAGGACGCCACGGGTCTCTTCGTAGATGAGACCCGAAATACGCTTCACGCCGCCACGACGAGCTAAGCGACGAATAGCGGGCTTGGTGATGCCCTGGATGTTGTCACGTAGCACCTTACGATGACGCTTGGCGCCACCCTTTCCGAGTCCCTTGCCTCCCTTGCCGCGTCCAGTCATGGTGTTGAAGTTGTGTGAATAATAAAATTTCGGCACGATTTCCCCAGACTATATCCCGTCAAGCGGACGTACTTGTAGCATGGCAACTCCTAACTCCTGCCTGTCCTTACTTTATGCTTGTACTCGAGCAGAAACACGGCTTTCTCACAACGCTTTCAAAACTGCAGTTGCCTACTCGTCTGTTTCACGTCTCTGTGAAATGACTTTTGCACAAATCCAAAAAATAGAGCAAAATCAGCGATAATAGTGTTTGAGGTGAGCTGCCTGTTGGCTGCAGCCAGAGGAAGGAGGGGAGGGGCAACGGGGTGACGTAGGCGAGTCGAGCAGCCAATGGCGCTCGAGCAAGCGCCTCGAGACGGCGTATATAAGCAAAAATTTTTCGGCGCCGGTCACCATCTGGTCACCACTTGGTCCGGGAGACATCTCCCGTCACGCAGGGTGCAGTCGCGCCTCCACAGATCTCCAGTATCAGCTCTTGATACTGGTAATGGCTCAAAAGGGCCACCACTTACGAGCTATTCATGCCCGTGCCACCTTTTGGGTGGCTTCATCTTCATAACACATTCACAAGGGAGACATCTCCCGTCACGCAGGGTGCATTCGCACCTCCACAGATCTCCAGTATCAGCTCTTAATACTGGTGATGGCTCGAAAGGGCCACCACTTACGAGCTATTCATGCCCGTGCCACCTTTTGGGTGGCTTCATCTTCATCTTCTTCATCTGTTTAAAACACGGGAGACATCTTCCGTCACGCAGGGTGCAGTTGCACCTCCACAGATCTCCAGTATCAGCTCTTGATACTGGTGATGGCTCAAAAGGGCCACCACTTACCAATTCATGCCCGTGCCACCTATTGGGTGGCTTCATCTTCATCTTAACACAAGGGAGGGATGTCAAGGGAGACATCTCCCATCATGCAGGGTGCATTCGCACCTCCACAGATCTCCAGTATCAGCTCTTGATACTGGTAATGGCTCAAAAGGGCCACCACTTACGGGCTATTCATGCCCGTGCCACCTCTTGGGTGGCTTAATCTTCATCAATCAATCGGCGCCGGCCATCACAAACCACAGTTGTTCACCATGGCTCGCACCAAGCAGACTGCTCGCAAGTCCACGGGAGGCAAGGCTCCTCGTAAGCAGCTGGCCACCAAGGCAGCACGCAAGTCTGCTCCTGCCACAGGGGGCGTGAAGAAGCCTCACCGTTACAGGCCCGGAACGGTCGCCCTGCGTGAGATCCGTCGTTACCAGAAGAGCACAGAGTTGCTCATCAGGAAACTTCCCTTCCAGCGTCTGGTGCGCGAGATTGCCCAGGACTTCAAGACCGATCTTCGCTTCCAGTCGTCTGCCGTCATGGCTTTACAGGAGGCATCCGAGGCTTACCTGGTCGGTCTCTTCGAGGACACTAACCTCTGTGCCATCCACGCCAAGCGTGTCACCATCATGCCAAAGGACATTCAGCTTGCTCGCCGTATCCGTGGAGAGCGTGCATAAGCTAAAACGACCACCCTAGTATACACCAAACTCGGCCCTTCTCAGGGCCAAAATATCCTTCTAAGGAGATTTCAGACATTCCTAGCATCAGTCATATGAATTAACCTTCATCTATACATATAATAAATAAATAAATACAATAATTTAGGTGTCATACATACACTGTACACGTGATATCAATAAATCAAGTCATTTGTAGTACAACCTGTCCTCTTACAAACAAAACGCCGTCGCTTTTCATTCTTATGCACTGCCAAGGATCCTTCCCCCCCCCCCCCCCCTCCAAAAAAAAAAAAAAATT
>NW_027189146.1:2046475-2051475 GCF_040958095.1 Procambarus clarkii | reverse complement strand
AAAGTCGAGGCTGCCAAGATCGCCATTTACATCCGAAGATTTCTCAAGAAAGCAGTGGCTGACGGCATTCTTGTTCAGACCAAGGGAAGTGGAGCTAGTGGATCATTCAAGCTGGCCGTAGCAGAGAAGAGGGCCGTTCTAACTCCCAAGAAAGCCACCACAACCAAGAAACCATCTACAGCAGCAAAGAAGGCCGTGGTAACTCCCAAGAAAGCCGCCACAAGCAACAAACCACCTACAGCCTTGAAAAAGAAGCAGCAGCAGCAGCAGCTTGTTGTTGGGAACAAAAAGCCCAAAATAAAGAGAGCTTCAAAATCTCCCAAACCACCCAAGGCAAAGAAAGCTGTCAAGAAAACAACAAAGGCAAAATAAACGACGACATGCAAGCAGCATGAATACACATGACAATAAACATCCAGGCCTCCCCCCTCAGTGGAGGGGCCTCATATGATTCCAAAAAGAGTTTAGTTTTGTAGACAAATAAATCATTACTTTTGGGGTAGATTTACTCTGTATATTATATATATATATATATATATATATATATATATATATATATATATATATATATATATATATATATATATATATATATATATATATATATATATATATATATATATATATATACACACATACATGGGTGAGGTGATATGGTACCAAAGTTTTGGGTGAGGTGATTGACATTTACACAAGATAAAACACGAACCAATGGGAATAAAAACATAAGAATGGAAGTAACTGCAGAAGGCCTATTGGCCCATAACACAAGCACTTCCTCTTGATGCTTCTATATTGGTTCGGAGTCTTGAAGCTATAATATATATATATATATATATATATATATATATATATATATATATATATATATATATATATATATATGCACACAAAACTAAATAGTCTTGTTAGACAAATTGCCCCTATTAGAGGCAAGTTGACTAACAAGCCGAATGACTGCAATTGTTTTGAATTTGAGTTAAATCTAACATAGAAATGTAATCAAACCTAACCTAACCTATGCTAACCCAAGCTAAGCTAACCTAACCTAACCTAAGCTAAGCTAACCTAACCTAACCTAACCTAACCCAGCAATTCATGATCTTAATATAATACTGTTAATTGGATAAACCAATTTGGAAAGAAATGTTCGAAAATAACAAAATTAACTGTTCTTGTTAGGAAAATTGGGCCTTGCATACTTGTCCCAATAGTGTGGTTCTCGCTTTTAGGTACGACATAAACGTATACCTAAGTTGAGAGAGAAAAAGATTCGCACTCAAACATGCATATCGATTGCCAGTCCTGAATTCTGGGTAGATATTCGTGTCCTCCCTTTTCATTTACCATCATTTGGATACTATCAAAACAGCTCTGAGAAGGATAAAATGAATAAAACGGGTAGCTCACTCATGTAAAAAGGAAGAGTTGGGAAAGATCTCTCTCTCTCTCTCTCTCTCTCTCTCTCCCTCACCCCCCCCCCCCCCCCCCCACCACCAATGATCCTGCTCTGCTAGTATATAACGGAACAAACCTTCCCCCCCCCACCCCTCCCTCCCCAATCAGAGTCCCTTTAAGCATGCGAGGATAAAAAATAGATTTCATAAGACCCAATGTGCTAGCTGATATCAAAACAATTTATGTTATCGTCTATTAAGCCCTTCAGTAAAAAAGTATAGGGACCTAATTAGGTCCCGTTTTGAGGTGGTGGTGGGTGGAATCGATGGATTAGCCAAGCTCTTATCCGCCGAATCCGTAGAGGGTACGACCCTGGCGCTTCAGAGCGTACACCACGTCCATGGCAGTGACGGTCTTCCTCTTGGCGTGTTCCGTGTAGGTTACAGCATCACGGATGACGTTCTCGAGGAACACCTTCAGGACGCCACGGGTCTCTTCGTAGATGAGACCCGAAATACGCTTCACGCCGCCACGACGAGCTAAGCGACGAATAGCGGGCTTGGTGATGCCCTGGATGTTGTCACGTAGCACCTTACGATGACGCTTGGCGCCACCCTTTCCGAGTCCCTTGCCTCCCTTGCCGCGTCCAGTCATGGTGTTGAAGTTGTGTGAATAATAAAATTTCGGCACGATTTCCCCAGACTATATCCCGTCAAGCGGACGTACTTGTAGCATGGCAACTCCTAACTCCTGCCTGTCCTTACTTTATGCTTGTACTCGAGCAGAAACACGGCTTTCTCACAACGCTTTCAAAACTGCAGTTGCCTACTCGTCTGTTTCACGTCTCTGTGAAATGACTTTTGCACAAATCCAAAAAATAGAGCAAAATCAGCGATAATAGTGTTTGAGGTGAGCTGCCTGTTGGCTGCAGCCAGAGGAAGGAGGGGAGGGGCAACGGGGTGACGTAGGCGAGTCGAGCAGCCAATGGCGCTCGAGCAAGCGCCTCGAGACGGCGTATATAAGCAAAAATTTTTCGGCGCCGGCCATCACAAACCACAGTTGTTCACCATGGCTCGCACCAAGCAGACTGCTCGCAAGTCCACGGGAGGCAAGGCTCCTCGTAAGCAGCTGGCCACCAAGGCAGCACGCAAGTCTGCTCCTGCCACAGGGGGCGTGAAGAAGCCTCACCGTTACAGGCCCGGAACGGTCGCCCTGCGTGAGATCCGTCGTTACCAGAAGAGCACAGAGTTGCTCATCAGGAAACTTCCCTTCCAGCGTCTGGTGCGCGAGATTGCCCAGGACTTCAAGACCGATCTTCGCTTCCAGTCGTCTGCCGTCATGGCTTTACAGGAGGCATCCGAGGCTTACCTGGTCGGTCTCTTCGAGGACACTAACCTCTGTGCCATCCACGCCAAGCGTGTCACCATCATGCCAAAGGACATTCAGCTTGCTCGCCGTATCCGTGGAGAGCGTGCATAAGCTAAAACGACCACCCTAGTATACACCAAACTCGGCCCTTCTCAGGGCCAAAATATCCTTCTAAGGAGATTTCAGACATTCCTAGCATCAGTCATATGAATTAACCTTCATCTATACATATAATAAATAAATAAATACAATAATTTAGGTGTCATACATACACTGTACACGTGATATCAATAAATCAAGTCATTTGTAGTACAACCTGTCCTCTTACAAACAAAACGCCGTCGCTTTTCATTCTTATGCACTGCCAAGGATCCTTCCCCCCCCCCCCCCCCCCCCTCCAAAAAAAAAAAAAAATTGTCATACTGTACTAGAAATAAAAGCAGCTTGTATAAGTGACATACTGTCCTGTCCTGTTTTATTCTGTTTTTGGTCCTCTGGCTTAATCTGTTAAGTTAGGAGATGACATTTTAAATTAACCGTTTTCTTGACATTTTCAAACCTTAAGAGGGTGGCCTGCATAGTAATCCTAATGTGGAACATAACAATGAATCTCTAATCTCTAGAAAAAAGATACCGAGTGTTTATATGTGTGTTGAGAGAGAGAGAGAGAGAGAGAGAGAGAGAGAGAGAGAGAGAGAGAGAGAGAGAGAGAGAGAGAGAGAGAGAGAGAGAGAGAGAGAGAGAGAGAGAGAGAGAGAGAGAGAGACATGCAGAGACAGAGACAGAGACAGAGACAGACAGACAGACAGACAGACAGAGACTGAGAGAGAGAAACACACACAGACAGTTTCATAAATATTCTCATTTTATAGCTATTTGCTTTCAGTGACAGAGGTTTTTGTTATAATAGTATTGGTGTCTAACACTCACAATCTCTTTAGAAATTAAAGTGTGGCTCCAATGGAGCCGAGTTTGTTGGTTTGAGGCCAAGCCACCACCACAGGGCAGTAAGTAAGCCGTTTACTTGGAGGAGGTGTACTTGGTGACGGCCTTAGTGCCCTCAGAGACGGCGTGCTTGGCCAGTTCTCCGGGCAACAGGAGCCTTACAGCCGTCTGGATCTCCCGACTGGTAATGGTGGAACGCTTGTTGTAGTGGGCCAGGCGAGAAGCCTCGGCGGCGATGCGCTCGAAGATGTCGTTCACGAACGAGTTCATGATCGACATGGCTTTGGAAGAGATACCAGTGTCGGGGTGGACCTGCTTCAGCACTTTGTAGATGTAGATGCTGTAGCTCTCCTTCCTCCTGCGCTTCTTTTTCTTATCGCCCTTGGCAATGGCCTTCTGGGCCTTTCCGGCCTTCTTGGCAGCCTTTCCAGATGCCTTGGGTGGCATGATGATGCTCGTGCTGGCTGGCGTTGCGATACAATAATGAACTTTTGCGCGAGTCGAGCTTTCCTTTTATATCCCGCTCGCGACTCAGCTCAGAGCGGGTCGCGTGGCGGAGCGCGCTGATTGGTCAGTGGCGGACTCCCTTGATCCTGAGCGGGGTATATAACACGAAGCTCGATCTGCGGGCCGGCATAAAACACCACAAACCCACAACAGCAGCAGCAATGTCAGGACGCGGCAAGGGAGGCAAAGTGAAGGGCAAGTCAAAGTCTCGCTCCAGCAGGGCCGGACTTCAGTTCCCCGTGGGCAGAATTCACCGTCTGCTGCGTAAAGGCAACTACGCCGAACGCGTCGGTGCTGGCGCTCCTGTCTACCTGGCAGCCGTCATGGAATACCTCGCTGCCGAAGTTCTGGAGCTCGCCGGTAACGCCGCACGTGACAACAAGAAGACCCGTATCATCCCACGTCACTTGCAGTTGGCCATCCGCAACGACGAAGAACTCAACAAACTTCTGTCTGGCGTAACCATTGCACAGGGAGGTGTTCTTCCAAACATTCAGGCAGTTCTTTTGCCAAAGAAGACAGAGAAGAAGTAAGCACTTCTGCCACCCACCACGACAAATACCATAACCAGGCTCCATCCGGAGCCACACACACTTTAATAGAGAGATTCAAGTAGACAATCAACTTTCAAACATTAATAATAACATTTATATTGATTTCATTTGGAATGTGTACATAACAAACAAACAAACAAAACAAAATTATAGGGGATATTCAGCATCACTTGGAATATTAACCAATCATATAAATCCAATATATATTTTATATTTTACTTTAAGCGA
>NW_027189146.1:2031475-2043975 GCF_040958095.1 Procambarus clarkii | reverse complement strand
GCCGTTGGCATGAGACTGCCTACACATTGTGGCTAATAACCAACTCTTTTTAGTCATCACGGCAGGATACGGACCTTCTTGTGGTGTCTTAATGGTAATTGTATCCTAACATATTTTTGTCTCCTTGGCATGGATATTTAACATCGTTTATTCAGTCTTGGGTTTATGTTCTTTCGCCATTTACAGACATTTTACATCTACCTACTTCCTCAGCCTACCCTGCCAATTTCTAATGAATTTGTGGATTTTCTTTTGTAATACATACATGTGTGTGCTCATCTGCTCTTCAGTTTTTATGATATTTGTCTCATCTGTCCTGCTTTATGATACTTTTACAAAGAACATGAACAAATGCTTCTATTTTAGAGAAGATATGGGATCCAGGTTTCGGAGCCGTAAAACCAACCGTCGTGATTGGTGGACGAGTTGCCAGGTTGCAGCTTCTGTACCGTGCCGGCACATAAATAGGTTCGGCTCAAGCGGCGGCAGCATCATTCCCCCGTGACTGTCTGAGCGTCTCTCATCACCTTGGTTATCTCATCATCATCATGGTAGAAGCAAAGCCTACCAAGAAGGCTGCGGCTGCTGCTGCTGCTGCTGTGGTGGCCACCACCAGGAAACCTCGCGTCCAGGTTGCTCACCCGAAAACTAGTCAAATGGTTCTAGCCGCGGTCGCAGCACTCAAAGACCGTAAGGGCTCGTCTCTACAAGCAATCAAGAAGTACGTTGTTGCCAACAACAAAGTCGAGGCTGCCAAGATCGCCATTTACATCCGAAGATTTCTCAAGAAAGCAGTGGCTGACGGCATTCTTGTTCAGACCAAGGGAAGTGGAGCTAGTGGATCATTCAAGCTGGCCGTAGCAGAGAAGAGGGCCGTTCTAACTCCCAAGAAAGCCACCACAACCAAGAAACCATCTACAGCAGCAAAGAAGGCCGTGGTAACTCCCAAGAAAGCCGCCACAAGCAACAAACCACCTACAGCCTTGAAAAAGAAGCAGCAGCAGCAGCAGCTTGTTGTTGGGAACAAAAAGCCCAAAATAAAGAGAGCTTCAAAATCTCCCAAACCACCCAAGGCAAAGAAAGCTGTCAAGAAAACAACAAAGGCAAAATAAACGACGACATGCAAGCAGCATGAATACACATGACAATAAACATCCAGGCCTCCCCCCTCAGTGGAGGGGCCTCATATGATTCCAAAAAGAGTTTAGTTTTGTAGACAAATAAATCATTACTTTTGGGGTAGATTTACTCTGTATATTATATATATATATATATATATATATATATATATATATATATATATATATATATATATATATATATATATATATATATATATATATATATATATACACACATACATGGGTGAGGTGATATGGTACCAAAGTTTTGGGTGAGGTGATTGACATTTACACAAGATAAAACACGAACCAATGGGAATAAAAACATAAGAATGGAAGTAACTGCAGAAGGCCTATTGGCCCATAACACAAGCACTTCCTCTTGATGCTTCTATATTGGTTCGGAGTCTTGAAGCTATAATATATATATATATATATATATATATATATATATATATATATATATATATATATATATATATATATATATATATATATATGCACACAAAACTAAATAGTCTTGTTAGACAAATTGCCCCTATTAGAGGCAAGTTGACTAACAAGCCGAATGACTGCAATTGTTTTGAATTTGAGTTAAATCTAACATAGAAATGTAATCAAACCTAACCTAACCTATGCTAACCCAAGCTAAGCTAACCTAACCTAACCTAAGCTAAGCTAACCTAACCTAACCTAACCTAACCCAGCAATTCATGATCTTAATATAATACTGTTAATTGGATAAACCAATTTGGAAAGAAATGTTCGAAAATAACAAAATTAACTGTTCTTGTTAGGAAAATTGGGCCTTGCATACTTGTCCCAATAGTGTGGTTCTCGCTTTTAGGTACGACATAAACGTATACCTAAGTTGAGAGAGAAAAAGATTCGCACTCAAACATGCATATCGATTGCCAGTCCTGAATTCTGGGTAGATATTCGTGTCCTCCCTTTTCATTTACCATCATTTGGATACTATCAAAACAGCTCTGAGAAGGATAAAATGAATAAAACGGGTAGCTCACTCATGTAAAAAGGAAGAGTTGGGAAAGATCTCTCTCTCTCTCTCTCTCTCTCCTCTCTCTCTCATCTCTCTCTCTCTCCTCTCTCCCTCACCCCCCCCCCCCCACCACCAATGATCCTGCTCTGCTAGTATATAACGGAACAAACCTTCCCCCCCCACCCCTCCCTCCCCAATCAGAGTCCCTTTAAGCATGCGAGGATAAAAAATAGATTTCATAAGACCCAATGTGCTAGCTGATATCAAAACAATTTATGTTATCGTCTATTAAGCCCTTCAGTAAAAAAGTATAGGGACCTAATTAGGTCCCGTTTTGAGGTGGTGGTGGGTGGAATCGATGGATTAGCCAAGCTCTTATCCGCCGAATCCGTAGAGGGTACGACCCTGGCGCTTCAGAGCGTACACCACGTCCATGGCAGTGACGGTCTTCCTCTTGGCGTGTTCCGTGTAGGTTACAGCATCACGGATGACGTTCTCGAGGAACACCTTCAGGACGCCACGGGTCTCTTCGTAGATGAGACCCGAAATACGCTTCACGCCGCCACGACGAGCTAAGCGACGAATAGCGGGCTTGGTGATGCCCTGGATGTTGTCACGTAGCACCTTACGATGACGCTTGGCGCCACCCTTTCCGAGTCCCTTGCCTCCCTTGCCGCGTCCAGTCATGGTGTTGAAGTTGTGTGAATAATAAAATTTCGGCGATTTCCCCAGACTATATCCCGTCAAGCGGACGTACTTGTAGCATGGCAACTCCTAACTCCTGCCTGTCCTTACTTTATGCTTGTACTCGAGCAGAAACACGGCTTTCTCACAAACGCTTTCAAAACTGCAGTTGCCTACTCGTCTGTTTCACGTCTCTGTGAAATGACTTTTGCACAAATCCAAAAAATAGAGCAAAATCAGCGATAATAGTGTTTGAGGTGAGCTGCCTGTTGGCTGCAGCCAGAGGAAGGAGGGGAGGGGCAACGGGGTGACGTAGGCGAGTCGAGCAGCCAATGGCGCTCGAGCAAGCGCCTCGAGACGGCGTATATAAGCAAAAATTTTTCGGCGCCGGCCATCACAAACCACAGTTGTTCACCATGGCTCGCACCAAGCAGACTGCTCGCAAGTCCACGGGAGGCAAGGCTCCTCGTAAGCAGCTGGCCACCAAGGCAGCACGCAAGTCTGCTCCTGCCACAGGGGGCGTGAAGAAGCCTCACCGTTACAGGCCCGGAACGGTCGCCCTGCGTGAGATCCGTCGTTACCAGAAGAGCACAGAGTTGCTCATCAGGAAACTTCCCTTCCAGCGTCTGGTGCGCGAGATTGCCCAGGACTTCAAGACCGATCTTCGCTTCCAGTCGTCTGCCGTCATGGCTTTACAGGAGGCATCCGAGGCTTACCTGGTCGGTCTCTTCGAGGACACTAACCTCTGTGCCATCCACGCCAAGCGTGTCACCATCATGCCAAAGGACATTCAGCTTGCTCGCCGTATCCGTGGAGAGCGTGCATAAGCTAAAACGACCACCCTAGTATACACCAAAACTCGGCCCTTCTCAGGGCCAAAATATCCTTCTAAGGAGATTTCAGACATTCCTAGCATCAGTCATATGAATTAACCTTCATCTATACATATAATAAATAAATAAATACAATAATTTAGGTGTCATACATACACTGTACACGTGATATCAATAAATCAAGTCATTTGTAGTACAACCTGTCCTCTTACAAACAAAACGCCGTCGCTTTTCATTCTTATGCACTGCCAAGGATCCTTCCCCCCCCCCCCCCCTCCAAAAAAAAAAAAAAATTGTCATACTGTACTAGAAATAAAAGCAGCTTGTATAAGTGACATACTGTCCTGTCCTGTTTTATTCTGTTTTTGGTCCTCTGGCTTAATCTGTTAAGTTAGGAGATGACATTTTAAATTAACCGTTTTCTTGACATTTTCAAACCTTAAGAGGGTGGCCTGCATAGTAATCCTAATGTGGAACATAACAATGAATCTCTAATCTCTAGAAAAAAGATACCGAGTGTTTATATGTGTGTTGAGAGAGAGAGAGAGAGAGAGAGAGAGAGAGAGAGAGAGAGAGAGAGAGAGAGAGAGAGAGAGAGAGAGAGAGAGAGAGAGAGAGAGAGAGAGAGAGAGACATGCAGAGACAGAGACAGAGACAGAGACAGACAGACAGACAGACAGACAGAGACTGAGAGAGAGAAACACACACAGACAGTTTCATAAATATTCTCATTTTATAGCTATTTGCTTTCAGTGACAGAGGTTTTTGTTATAATAGTATTGGTGTCTAACACTCACAATCTCTTTAGAAATTAAAGTGTGGCTCCAATGGAGCCGAGTTTGTTGGTTTGAGGCCAAGCCACCACCACAGGGCAGTAAGTAAGCCGTTTACTTGGAGGAGGTGTACTTGGTGACGGCCTTAGTGCCCTCAGAGACGGCGTGCTTGGCCAGTTCTCCGGGCAACAGGAGCCTTACAGCCGTCTGGATCTCCCGACTGGTAATGGTGGAACGCTTGTTGTAGTGGGCCAGGCGAGAAGCCTCGGCGGCGATGCGCTCGAAGATGTCGTTCACGAACGAGTTCATGATCGACATGGCTTTGGAAGAGATACCAGTGTCGGGGTGGACCTGCTTCAGCACTTTGTAGATGTAGATGCTGTAGCTCTCCTTCCTCCTGCGCTTCTTTTTCTTATCGCCCTTGGCAATGGCCTTCTGGGCCTTTCCGGCCTTCTTGGCAGCCTTTCCAGATGCCTTGGGTGGCATGATGATGCTCGTGCTGGCTGGCGTTGCGATACAATAATGAACTTTTGCGCGAGTCGAGCTTTCCTTTTATATCCCGCTCGCGACTCAGCTCAGAGCGGGTCGCGTGGCGGAGCGCGCTGATTGGTCAGTGGCGGACTCCCTTGATCCTGAGCGGGGTATATAACACGAAGCTCGATCTGCGGGCCGGCATAAAACACCACAAACCCACAACAGCAGCAGCAATGTCAGGACGCGGCAAGGGAGGCAAAGTGAAGGGCAAGTCAAAGTCTCGCTCCAGCAGGGCCGGACTTCAGTTCCCCGTGGGCAGAATTCACCGTCTGCTGCGTAAAGGCAACTACGCCGAACGCGTCGGTGCTGGCGCTCCTGTCTACCTGGCAGCCGTCATGGAATACCTCGCTGCCGAAGTTCTGGAGCTCGCCGGTAACGCCGCACGTGACAACAAGAAGACCCGTATCATCCCACGTCACTTGCAGTTGGCCATCCGCAACGACGAAGAACTCAACAAACTTCTGTCTGGCGTAACCATTGCACAGGGAGGTGTTCTTCCAAACATTCAGGCAGTTCTTTTGCCAAAGAAGACAGAGAAGAAGTAAGCACTTCTGCCACCCACCACGACAAATACCATAACCAGGCTCCATCCGGAGCCACACACACTTTAATAGAGAGATTCAAGTAGACAATCAACTTTCAAACATTAATAATAACATTTATATTGATTTCATTTGGAATGTGTACATAACAAACAAACAAACAAAACAAAATTATAGGGATATTCAGCATCACTTGGAATATTAACCAATCATATAAATCCAATATATATTTTATATTTTACTTTAAGCGAGGAATTCATATTCTATCAATTTTTAATCATACAAATGAACAAAAGCAATTCTTCACTAGACGTAATGAATGAATAAATGATCAAGGTTTTAATGTGTTTCATGAATAAATATATATATATATATATATATATATATATATATATATATATATATATATATATATATATATATATATATATATATATATATATATATATATAATATAATATAATATAATATATTATAATACTTGTGAACCAGAATATGTTTGAGCAGCAGCGATCGTGCCATTGGCCGAAGTGCAACAATTCAAATAATTTAAAGGGCCTGCTCGGGTATATAAGAGAGGCTGGGAGACTGGGGCCGGTGGTGGGTGATGGGTGATGAGTGATGGTGTGGTGTGGTGTGGTGTTGTTAAGAGTTGATTTACGGCCAGCCAGCCAGCTGCAGCCAAGGCAGGGCAGGGCAAGGCAAGGCAAGGCAAGGCAAGGCAAGGCAAGGCAAGGCAAGGCAAGGCAAGGCAATAACAGGACAGGACAGGCAAGGCAAGGCAAGGCAAGGCAAGGCAAGGCAAGCAGGCGGGCGGGCGGGCGGGCGGGCGGGCAGCCAGCCAGCCAGCCAGCCAGCCAGCCAGCCAGCCAGCCAGGCAGGCAGGCAGGCAGGCAGGCAGGCAGGCAGGCAGGCAGGCAGGCAGGCAGGCAGGCAGCCAGCCAGGCAGCCAGCCAGCCCAGCCAGCCAGCCAGCCAGCCAGCCAGCCAGCCAGCCAGCCAGCCAGCCAGCCAGGCAGGCAGGCAGGCAGCCAGCCAGCCAGCCACTCCCACTTTGTATTTATATGCATTCAATTTATATTCAAACATTATATATGTTAAGGGCCTAGTTTTAGTGTTTATTTTAAAAATGACAAACATCGAGTCGTTTTACCAGTCCTTTAGCGTTAACGGTGATGCATTTTAAAACTGAACAGAAATCACCTTTTCTGGATATATCAAATATCGAATCCGCTTAATGTGCCTACAATTCAATCATTCAAAAAATACATAATTTACATCATGCCTTTTCATAGAACAGACAATAAGATTTGAGACAATAAGAACTTTAGTTTTATAACTAAAGTTGCACAATTATACCAACTCTATGGTGGCTGGGTGGCAAGGTGTGTGGCTGGTGTTTTGAAGTCGCGAGTTCAAACGACCCAATGGGAGTACTTTTTTTTTTTTTTATGCCATTCAATCTTCCTAGTACTATTATGTAGGTGTGTGTGTGTGTGTTTTTATTCATTCTTTGGTTTTATAGATGACATACATATTGACTCCTTTTACCGGTCCTTAATTAGGCTCTGGGGAAGCAATGGTGGTGGTGGTGGTGCATTTAAAACTAAACCAAAAATCACCAGTTCTGGACGCGTCAAATATCATATCCGCTTAATGTGTCTACAACCTAATTACTTAAAACTACACTATTTAATTCATTCATATCATGTGCATATTGGTCATTATGCTCATACAACCGACATAACAATTTATTTTCATTATTAGAATCATACATTTCATCAAGTAATACAGATACAAAGAGATTTTCTTTCTGAGAAGACCGTTAGTATTGGCTGGCTGGCAGGCAGGCAGGCAGGCAGGCAGGCATTTGAGGGTTATTATTTCGCCTGATGATTGGGGGGAGGGTTGATGTGTTAGGGGGTTTTCGGTTAGGTGTGGTGGTGGTGATTGGTGGTGATTGGTGGTGGTGGTGATTGGTGGTGAGTAGTGGTGGTGGTGGTGGTGGTGGTGGTGGTGGTGGTGGTGGTGGTGGTGGTGGTAGTAGGTGGGAGGGGGGGGGGGGGGGGGGGAAAGGGGAATGATGGTCTGTGGATTCCTTCTCCGTACCCCTTACATATAAGCAAAAACATGCCTTCCTGTGGGTATAGAAACATTAACACAAATTATATCAGTAACTGATATTGTAGCCTTTTAAACAGAAAAGATTTGTACATACAAATACTTTTAAATTATCATTTATTTGTGGAAATGGCATTTACGTCATTAAATTGATACCTCAGCATCAAGTGTCCTGCAGTGGTCCAGTGGTAAAGTGTATATAAGTGATGCGTATTCTTGGAGTTGCGAGTTCAAACCCGGATTAAGCTATATATATATATATATATATATATATATATATATATATATATATATATATATATATATATATATATATATATATATATACAACATGTTTTGTTTTGGTTGTTTGTTTTTGTATAAAGCCTCACACACTATATTAAGCGAGTTTGTTTTAAACATGACATACATATTAATTCATTTTACCAGGCCTTATTCCACACAACTCCGTGAATTTCCCGTGGAGCCAGCCAGCCAGCCATTCAAACAAAAACAAACGAAACAAAACAAAACAAAACAAAAAACATTATTGCCAACAGCATTTGGTGTTCCCAGGCGGTCACCCATCCAAGTACTAACCAAACCCAACGTTGCTTAACTTCGCTGATCGGACGAGAAGCGGTGTTCTCAACGTGGTATGGCCGTTGGCATGAGACTGCCTACACATTGTGGCTAATAACCAACTCTTTTTAGTCATCACGGCAGGATACGGACCTTCTTGTGGTGTCTTAATGGTAATTGTATCCTAACATATTTTTGTCTCCTTGGCATGGATATTTAACATCGTTTATTCAGTCTTGGGTTTATGTTCTTTCGCCATTTACAGACATTTTACATCTACCTACTTCCTCAGCCTACCCTGCCAATTTCTAATGAATTTGTGGATTTTCTTTGTAATACATACATGTGTGTGCTCATCTGCTCTTCAGTTTTTATGATATTTGTCTCATCTGTCCTGCTTTATGATACTTTTACAAAGAACATGAACAAATGCTTCTATTTTAGAGAAGATATGGGATCCAGGTTTCGGAGCCGTAAAACCAACCGTCGTGATTGGTGGACGAGTTGCCAGGTTGCAGCTTCTGTACCGTGCCGGCACATAAATAGGTTCGGCTCAAGCGGCGGCAGCATCATTCCCCCGTGACTGTCTGAGCGTCTCTCATCACCTTGGTTATCTCATCATCATCATGGTAGAAGCAAAGCCTACCAAGAAGGCTGCGGCTGCTGCTGCTGCTGCTGTGGTGGCCACCACCAGGAAACCTCGCGTCCAGGTTGCTCACCCGAAAACTAGTCAAATGGTTCTAGCCGCGGTCGCAGCACTCAAAGACCGTAAGGGCTCGTCTCTACAAGCAATCAAGAAGTACGTTGTTGCCAACAACAAAGTCGAGGCTGCCAAGATCGCCATTTACATCCGAAGATTTCTCAAGAAAGCAGTGGCTGACGGCATTCTTGTTCAGACCAAGGGAAGTGGAGCTAGTGGATCATTCAAGCTGGCCGTAGCAGAGAAGAGGGCCGTTCTAACTCCCAAGAAAGCCACCACAACCAAGAAACCATCTACAGCAGCAAAGAAGGCCGTGGTAACTCCCAAGAAAGCCGCCACAAAGCAACAAACCACCTACAGCCTTGAAAAAGAAGCAGCAGCAGCAGCAGCTTGTTGTTGGGAACAAAAAGCCCAAAATAAAGAGAGCTTCAAAATCTCCCAAACCACCCAAGGCAAAGAAAGCTGTCAAGAAAACAACAAAGGCAAAATAAACGACGACATGCAAGCAGCATGAATACACATGACAATAAACATCCAGGCCTCCCCCCTCAGTGGAGGGGCCTCATATGATTCCAAAAAAGAGTTTAGTTTTGTTAGACAAATAAATCATTACTTTTGGGGTAGATTTACTCTGTATATTATATATATATATATATATATATATATATATATATATATATATATATATATATATATATATATATATATATATATATATATATATATATATATATATATATATATACACACATACATGGGTGAGGTGATATGGTACCAAAGTTTTGGGTGAGGTGATTGACATTTACACAAGATAAAACACGAACCAATGGGAATAAAACATAAGAATGGAAGTAACTGCAGAAGGCCTATTGGCCCATAACACAAGCACTTCCTCTTGATGCTTCTATATTGGTTCGGAGTCTTGAAGCTATAATATATATATATATATATATATATATATATATATATATATATATATATATATATATATATATATATATATATATATATATATATATATATATGCACACAAAACTAAATAGTCTTGTTAGACAAATTGCCCCTATTAGAGGCAAGTTGACTAACAAGCCGAATGACTGCAATTGTTTTGAATTTGAGTTAAATCTAACATAGAAATGTAATCAAACCTAACCTAACCTATGCTAACCCAAGCTAAGCTAACCTAACCTAACCTAAGCTAAGCTAACCTAACCTAACCTAACCTAACCCAGCAATTCATGATCTTAATATAATACTGTTAATTGGATAAACCAATTTGGAAAGAAATGTTCGAAAATAACAAAATTAACTGTTCTTGTTAGGAAAATTGGGCCTTGCATACTTGTCCCAATAGTGTGGTTCTCGCTTTTAGGTACGACATAAACGTATACCTAAGTTGAGAGAGAAAAAGATTCGCACTCAAACATGCATATCGATTGCCAGTCCTGAATTCTGGGTAGATATTCGTGTCCTCCCTTTTCATTTACCATCATTTGGATACTATCAAAACAGCTCTGAGAAGGATAAAATGAATAAAACGGGTAGCTCACTCATGTAAAAAGGAAGAGTTGGGAAAGATCTCTCTCTCTCTCTCTCTCTCTCTCTCTCTCTCTCTCTCTCCCTCACCCCCCCCCCCCCCACCACCAATGATCCTGCTCTGCTAGTATATAACGGAACAAACCTTCCCCCCCCCACCCCTCCCTCCCCAATCAGAGTCCCTTTAAGCATGCGAGGATAAAAAATAGATTTCATAAGACCCAATGTGCTAGCTGATATCAAAACAATTTATGTTATCGTCTATTAAGCCCTTCAGTAAAAAAGTATAGGGACCTAATTAGGTCCCGTTTTGAGGTGGTGGTGGGTGGAATCGATGGATTAGCCAAGCTCTTATCCGCCGAATCCGTAGAGGGTACGACCCTGGCGCTTCAGAGCGTACACCACGTCCATGGCAGTGACGGTCTTCCTCTTGGCGTGTTCCGTGTAGGTTACAGCATCACGGATGACGTTCTCGAGGAACACCTTCAGGACGCCACGGGTCTCTTCGTAGATGAGACCCGAAATACGCTTCACGCCGCCACGACGAGCTAAGCGACGAATAGCGGGCTTGGTGATGCCCTGGATGTTGTCACGTAGCACCTTACGATGACGCTTGGCGCCACCCTTTCCGAGTCCCTTGCCTCCCTTGCCGCGTCCAGTCATGGTGTTGAAGTTGTGTGAATAATAAAATTTCGGCACGATTTCCCCAGACTATATCCCGTCAAGCGGACGTACTTGTAGCATGGCAACTCCTAACTCCTGCCTGTCCTTACTTTATGCTTGTACTCGAGCAGAAAACACGGCTTTCTCACAACGCTTTCAAAACTGCAGTTGCCTACTCGTCTGTTTCACGTCTCTGTGAAATGACTTTTGCACAAATCCAAAAAATAGAGCAAAATCAGCGATAATAGTGTTTGAGGTGAGCTGCCTGTTGGCTGCAGCCAGAGGAAGGAGGGGAGGGGCAACGGGGTGACGTAGGCGAGTCGAGCAGCCAATGGCGCTCGAGCAAGCGCCTCGAGACGGCGTATATAAGCAAAAATTTTTCGGCGCCGGCCATCACAAACCACAGTTGTTCACCATGGCTCGCACACAAGCAGACTGCTCGCAAGTCCACGGGAGGCAAGGCTCCTCGTAAGCAGCTGGCCACCAAGGCAGCACGCAAGTCTGCTCCTGCCACAGGGGGCGTGAAGAAGCCTCACCGTTACAGGCCCGGAACGGTCGCCCTGCGTGAGATCCGTCGTTACCAGAAGAGCACAGAGTTGCTCATCAGGAAACTTCCCTTCCAGCGTCTGGTGCGCGAGATTGCCCAGGACTTCAAGACCGATCTTCGCTTCCAGTCGTCTGCCGTCATGGCTTTACAGGAGGCATCCGAGGCTTACCTGGTCGGTCTCTTCGAGGACACTAACCTCTGTGCCATCCACGCCAAGCGTGTCACCATCATGCCAAAGGACATTCAGCTTGCTCGCCGTATCCGTGGAGAGCGTGCATAAGCTAAAACGACCACCCTAGTATACACCAAACTCGGCCCTTCTCAGGGCCAAAATATCCTTCTAAGGAGAATTTCAGACATTCCTAGCATCAGTCATATGAATTAACCTTCATCTATACATATAATAAATAAATAAATACAATAATTTAGGTGTCATACATACACTGTACACGTGATATCAATAAATCAAGTCATTTGTAGTACAACCTGTCCTCTTACAAACAAAACGCCGTCGCTTTTCATTCTTATGCACTGCCAAGGATCCTTCCCCCCCCCCCCCCTCCAAAAAAAAAAAAAAAATTGTCATACTGTACTAGAAATAAAAGCAGCTTGTATAAGTGACATACTGTCCTGTCCTGTTTTATTCTGTTTTGGTCCTCTGGCTTAATCTGTTAAGTTAGGAGATGACATTTTAAATTAACCGTTTTCTTGACATTTTCAAACCTTAAGAGGGTGGCCTGCATAGTAATCCTAATGTGGAACATAACAATGAATCTCTAATCTCTAGAAAAAAAGATACCGAGTGTTTATATGTGTGTTGAGAGAGAGAGGAGAGAGAGAGAGAGAGAGAGAGAGAGAGAGAGAGAGAGAGAGAGAGAGAGAGAGA
>NW_027189146.1:2021475-2026475 GCF_040958095.1 Procambarus clarkii | reverse complement strand
AAGCAGCAGCAGCAGCAGCTTGTTGTTGGGAACAAAAAGCCCAAAATAAAGAGAGCTTCAAAATCTCCCAAACCACCCAAGGCAAAGAAAGCTGTCAAGAAACAACAAAGGCAAAATAAACGACGACATGCAAGCAGCATGAATACACATGACAATAAACATCCAGGCCTCCCCCCTCAGTGGAGGGGCCTCATATGATTCCAAAAAGAGTTTAGTTTTGTAGACAAATAAATCATTACTTTTGGGGTAGATTTACTCTGTATATTATATATATATATATATATATATATATATATATATATATATATATATATATATAATATATATATATATAATATATATATATATATATATATATATACACACATACATGGGTGAGGTGATATGGTACCAAAGTTTTGGGTGAGGTGATTGACATTTACACAAGATAAAACACGAACCAATGGGAATAAAAACATAAGAATGGAAGTAACTGCAGAAGGCCTATTGGCCCATAACACAAGCACTTCCTCTTGATGCTTCTATATTGGTTCGGAGTCTTGAAGCTATAATATATATATATATATATAATATATATATATATATATATATATATATATATATATATATATATATATATATATATATATATGCACACAAAACTAAATAGTCTTGTTAGACAAATTGCCCCTATTAGAGGCAAGTTGACTAACAAGCCGAATGACTGCAATTGTTTTGAATTTGAGTTAAATCTAACATAGAAATGTAATCAACCTAACCTAACCTATGCTAACCCAAGCTAAGCTAACCTAACCTAACCTAAGCTAAGCTAACCTAACCTAACCTAACCTAACCCAGCAATTCATGATCTTAATATAATACTGTTAATTGGATAAACCAATTTGGAAAGAAATGTTCGAAAATAACAAAATTAACTGTTCTTGTTAGGAAAATTGGGCCTTGCATACTTGTCCCAATAGTGTGGTTCTCGCTTTTAGGTACGACATAAACGTATACCTAAGTTGAGAGAGAAAAAGATTCGCACTCAAACATGCATATCGATTGCCAGTCCTGAATTCTGGGTAGATATTCGTGTCCTCCCTTTTCATTTACCATCATTTGGATACTATCAAAACAGCTCTGAGAAGGATAAAATGAATAAAACGGGTAGCTCACTCATGTAAAAAGGAAGAGTTGGGAAAGATCTCTCCTCTCTCTCTCTCTCTCTCTCTCTCTCTCTCCCTCACCCCCCCCCCCCCCACCACCAATGATCCTGCTCTGCTAGTATATAACGGAACAAACCTTCCCCCCCCCCACCCCTCCCTCCCCAATCAGAGTCCCTTTAAGCATGCGAGGATAAAAAATAGATTTCATAAGACCCAATGTGCTAGCTGATATCAAAACAATTTATGTTATCGTCTATTAAGCCCTTCAGTAAAAAAGTATAGGGACCTAATTAGGTCCCGTTTTGAGGGTGGTGGTGGGTGGAATCGATGGATTAGCCAAGCTCTTATCCGCCGAATCCGTAGAGGGTACGACCCTGGCGCTTCAGAGCGTACACCACGTCCATGGCAGTGACGGTCTTCCTCTTGGCGTGTTCCGTGTAGGTTACAGCATCACGGATGACGTTCTCGAGGAACACCTTCAGGACGCCACGGGTCTCTTCGTAGATGAGACCCGAAATACGCTTCACGCCGCCACGACGAGCTAAGCGACGAATAGCGGGCTTGGTGATGCCCTGGATGTTGTCACGTAGCACCTTACGATGACGCTTGGCGCCACCCTTTCCGAGTCCCTTGCCTCCCTTGCCGCGTCCAGTCATGGTGTTGAAGTTGTGTGAATAATAAAATTTCGGCTGAACTGAATAATACAGGAGAAGATGCCCATTGGGGCGAGCCTTGAAGTGGGGACAGCTGAAGAGTAGTCGGTGAGAGGAAATGCTGAAGTTGAAGAAAAAGTGCCAGGGCTAAACCCAGCTGCATGGCAATACGTCGATGCTGCAAACAACCCAACAACTGGCTAGGCTTGGAGGCGGGTCTGGAAGGCGGCGGTGGCCTTCCAGACCCGCCTCCAAGCCTAGCCAGTTGTTGGGTTGTTTAGGCTTGGAGGCGGGTCTGGAAGGCCACCCACTAATTTCGGCACGATTTCCCCAGACTATATCCCGTCAAGCGGACGTACTTGTAGCATGGCAACTCCTAACTCCTGCCTGTCCTTACTTTATGCTTGTACTCGAGCAGAAACACGGCTTTCTCACAACGCTTTCAAAACTGCAGTTGCCTACTCGTCTGTTTCACGTCTCTGTGAAATGACTTTTGCACAAATCCAAAAAATAGAGCAAAATCAGCGATAATAGTGTTTGAGGTGAGCTGCCTGTTGGCTGCAGCCAGAGGAAGGAGGGGAGGGGCAACGGGGTGACGTAGGCGAGTCGAGCAGCCAATGGCGCTCGAGCAAGCGCCTCGAGACGGCGTATATAAGCAAAAATTTTTCGGCGCCGGCCATCACAAACCACAGTTGTTCACCATGGCTCGCACCAAGCAGACTGCTCGCAAGTCCACGGGAGGCAAGGCTCCTCGTAAGCAGCTGGCCACCAAGGCAGCACGCAAGTCTGCTCCTGCCACAGGGGGCGTGAAGAAGCCTCACCGTTACAGGCCCGGAACGGTCGCCCTGCGTGAGATCCGTCGTTACCAGAAGAGCACAGAGTTGCTCATCAGGAAACTTCCCTTCCAGCGTCTGGTGCGCGAGATTGCCCAGGACTTCAAGACCGATCTTCGCTTCCAGTCGTCTGCCGTCATGGCTTTACAGGAGGCATCCGAGGCTTACCTGGTCGGTCTCTTCGAGGACACTAACCTCTGTGCCATCCACGCCAAGCGTGTCACCATCATGCCAAAGGACATTCAGCTTGCTCGCCGTATCCGTGGAGAGCGTGCATAAGCTAAAACGACCACCCTAGTATACACCAAACTCGGCCCTTCTCAGGGCCAAAATATCCTTCTAAGGAGATTTCAGACATTCCTAGCATCAGTCATATGAATTAACCTTCATCTATACATATAATAAATAAATAAATACAATAATTTAGGTGTCATACATACACTGTACACGTGATATCAATAAATCAAGTCATTTGTAGTACAACCTGTCCTCTTACAAACAAAACGCCGTCGCTTTTCATTCTTATGCACTGCCAAGGATCCTTCCCCCCCCCCCCCCCCCCCAAAAAAAAAAAAAAAAAAATTGTCATACTGTACTAGAAATAAAAGCAGCTTGTATAAGTGACATACTGTCCTGTCCTGTTTTATTCTGTTTTTGGTCCTCTGGCTTAATCTGTTAAGTTAGGAGATGACATTTTAAATTAACCGTTTTCTTGACATTTTCAAACCTTAAGAGGGTGGCCTGCATAGTAATCCTAATGTGGAACATAACAATGAATCTCTAATCTCTAGAAAAAAGATACCGAGTGTTTATATGTGTGTTGAGAGAGAGAGAGAGAGAGAGAGAGAGAGAGAGAGAGAGAGAGAGAGAGAGAGAGAGAGAGAGAGAGAGAGAGAGAGAGAGAGAGAGAGAGAGAGAGAGAGAGACATGCAGAGACAGAGACAGAGACAGAGACAGACAGACAGACAGACAGACAGAGACTGAGAGAGAGAAACACACACAGACAGTTTCATAAATATTCTCATTTTATAGCTATTTGCTTTCAGTGACAGAGGTTTTTGTTATAATAGTATTGGTGTCTAACACTCACAATCTCTTTAGAAATTAAAGTGTGGCTCCAATGGAGCCGAGTTTGTTGGTTTGAGGCCAAGCCACCACCACAGGGCAGTAAGTAAGCCGTTTACTTGGAGGAGGTGTACTTGGTGACGGCCTTAGTGCCCTCAGAGACGGCGTGCTTGGCCAGTTCTCCGGGCAACAGGAGCCTTACAGCCGTCTGGATCTCCCGACTGGTAATGGTGGAACGCTTGTTGTAGTGGGCCAGGCGAGAAGCCTCGGCGGCGATGCGCTCGAAGATGTCGTTCACGAACGAGTTCATGATCGACATGGCTTTGGAAGAGATACCAGTGTCGGGGTGGACCTGCTTCAGCACTTTGTAGATGTAGATGCTGTAGCTCTCCTTCCTCCTGCGCTTCTTTTTCTTATCGCCCTTGGCAATGGCCTTCTGGGCCTTTCCGGCCTTCTTGGCAGCCTTTCCAGATGCCTTGGGTGGCATGATGATGCTCGTGCTGGCTGGCGTTGCGATACAATAATGAACTTTTGCGCGAGTCGAGCTTTCCTTTTATATCCCGCTCGCGACTCAGCTCAGAGCGGGTCGCGTGGCGGAGCGCGCTGATTGGTCAGTGGCGGACTCCCTTGATCCTGAGCGGGGTATATAACACGAAGCTCGATCTGCGGGCCGGCATAAAACACCACAAACCCACAACAGCAGCAGCAATGTCAGGACGCGGCAAGGGAGGCAAAGTGAAGGGCAAGTCAAAGTCTCGCTCCAGCAGGGCCGGACTTCAGTTCCCCGTGGGCAGAATTCACCGTCTGCTGCGTAAAGGCAACTACGCCGAACGCGTCGGTGCTGGCGCTCCTGTCTACCTGGCAGCCGTCATGGAATACCTCGCTGCCGAAGTTCTGGAGCTCGCCGGTAACGCCGCACGTGACAACAAGAAGACCCGTATCATCCCACGTCACTTGCAGTTGGCCATCCGCAACGACGAAGAACTCAACAAACTTCTGTCTGGCGTAACCATTGCACAGGGAGGTGTTCTTCCAAACATTCAGGCAGTTCTTTTGCCAAAGAAGACAGAGAAGAAGTAAGCACTTCTGCCACCCACCACGACAAATACCATAACCAGGCTCCATCCGGAGCCACACACACTTTAATAGAGAGATTCAAGTAGACAATCAACTTTCAAACATTAATAATAACATTTATATTGATTTCATTTGGAATGTGTACATAACAAACAAACAAACAAAACAAAATTATAGGGGATATTCAGCATCACTTGGAATATTAACCAATCATATAAATCCAATAT
>NW_027189146.1:2001475-2018975 GCF_040958095.1 Procambarus clarkii | reverse complement strand
AGCGGTGTTCTCAACGTGGTATGGCCGTTGGCATGAGACTGCCTACACATTGTGGCTAATAACCAACTCTTTTTAGTCATCACGGCAGGATACGGACCTTCTTGTGGTGTCTTAATGGTAATTGTATCCTAACATATTTTTGTCTCCTTGGCATGGATATTTAACATCGTTTATTCAGTCTTGGGTTTATGTTCTTTCGCCATTTACAGACATTTTACATCTACCTACTTCCTCAGCCTACCCTGCCAATTTCTAATGAATTTGTGGATTTTCTTTTGTAATACATACATGTGTGTGCTCATCTGCTCTTCAGTTTTTATGATATTTGTCTCATCTGTCCTGCTTTATGATACTTTTACAAAGAACATGAACAAATGCTTCTATTTTAGAGAAGATATGGGATCCAGGTTTCGGAGCCGTAAAACCAACCGTCGTGATTGGTGGACGAGTTGCCAGGTTGCAGCTTCTGTACCGTGCCGGCACATAAATAGGTTCGGCTCAAGCGGCGGCAGCATCATTCCCCCGTGACTGTCTGAGCGTCTCTCATCACCTTGGTTATCTCATCATCATCATGGTAGAAGCAAAGCCTACCAAGAAGGCTGCGGCTGCTGCTGCTGCTGCTGTGGTGGCCACCACCAGGAAACCTCGCGTCCAGGTTGCTCACCCCGAAAACTAGTCAAATGGTTCTAGCCGCGGTCGCAGCACTCAAAGACCGTAAGGGCTCGTCTCTACAAGCAATCAAGAAGTACGTTGTTGCCAACAACAAAGTCGAGGCTGCCAAGATCGCCATTTACATCCGAAGATTTCTCAAGAAAGCAGTGGCTGACGGCATTCTTGTTCAGACCAAGGGAAGTGGAGCTAGTGGATCATTCAAGCTGGCCGTAGCAGAGAAGAGGGCCGTTCTAACTCCCAAGAAAGCCACCACAACCAAGAAACCATCTACAGCAGCAAAGAAGGCCGTGGTAACTCCCAAGAAAGCCGCCACAAGCAACAAACCACCTACAGCCTTGAAAAAGAAGCAGCAGCAGCAGCAGCTTGTTGTTGGGAACAAAAAGCCCAAAATAAAGAGAGCTTCAAAATCTCCCAAACCACCCAAGGCAAAGAAAGCTGTCAAGAAAACAACAAAGGCAAAATAAACGACGACATGCAAGCAGCATGAATACACATGACAATAAACATCCAGGCCTCCCCCCTCAGTGGAGGGGCCTCATATGATTCCAAAAAGAGTTTAGTTTTGTAGACAAATAAATCATTACTTTTGGGGTAGATTTACTCTGTATATTATATATATATATATATATATATATATATATATATATATATATATATATATATATATATATATATATATATATATATATATATATATATATATATATATATATATATATATATATATATATACACACATACATGGGTGAGGTGATATGGTACCAAAGTTTTGGGTGAGGTGATTGACATTTACACAAGATAAAACACGAACCAATGGGAATAAAAACATAAGAATGGAAGTAACTGCAGAAGGCCTATTGGCCCATAACACAAGCACTTCCTCTTGATGCTTCTATATTGGTTCGGAGTCTTGAAGCTATAATATATATATATATATATATATATATATATATATATATATATATATATATATATATATATATATATATATATATATATATATATATATATATATATATATATATATATGCACACAAAACTAAATAGTCTTGTTAGACAAATTGCCCCTATTAGAGGCAAGTTGACTAACAAGCCGAATGACTGCAATTGTTTTGAATTTGAGTTAAATCTAACATAGAAATGTAATCAAACCTAACCTAACCTATGCTAACCCAAGCTAAGCTAACCTAACCTAACCTAAGCTAAGCTAACCTAACCTAACCTAACCCAGCAATTCATGATCTTAATATAATACTGTTAATTGGATAAACCAATTTGGAAAGAAATGTTCGAAAATAACAAAATTAACTGTTCTTGTTAGGAAAATTGGGCCTTGCATACTTGTCCCAATAGTGTGGTTCTCGCTTTTAGGTACGACATAAACGTATACCTAAGTTGAGAGAGAAAAAGATTCGCACTCAAACATGCATATCGATTGCCAGTCCTGAATTCTGGGTAGATATTCGTGTCCTCCCTTTTCATTTACCATCATTTGGATACTATCAAAACAGCTCTGAGAAGGATAAAATGAATAAAACGGGTAGCTCACTCATGTAAAAAGGAAGAGTTGGGAAAGATCTCTCTCTCTCTCTCTCTCTCTCTCTCTCTCTCCCTCACCCCCCCCCCCCCCCCACCACCAATGATCCTGCTCTGCTAGTATATAACGGAACAAACCTTCCCCCCCCCACCCCTCCCTCCCCAATCAGAGTCCCTTTAAGCATGCGAGGATAAAAAATAGATTTCATAAGACCCAATGTGCTAGCTGATATCAAAACAATTTATGTTATCGTCTATTAAGCCCTTCAGTAAAAAAGTATAGGGACCTAATTAGGTCCCGTTTTGAGGTGGTGGTGGGTGGAATCGATGGATTAGCCAAGCTCTTATCCGCCGAATCCGTAGAGGGTACGACCCTGGCGCTTCAGAGCGTACACCACGTCCATGGCAGTGACGGTCTTCCTCTTGGCGTGTTCCGTGTAGGTTACAGCATCACGGATGACGTTCTCGAGGAACACCTTCAGGACGCCACGGGTCTCTTCGTAGATGAGACCCGAAATACGCTTCACGCCGCCACGACGAGCTAAGCGACGAATAGCGGGCTTGGTGATGCCCTGGATGTTGTCACGTAGCACCTTACGATGACGCTTGGCGCCACCCTTTCCGAGTCCCTTGCCTCCCTTGCCGCGTCCAGTCATGGTGTTGAAGTTGTGTGAATAATAAAATTTCGGCACGATTTCCCCAGACTATATCCCGTCAAGCGGACGTACTTGTAGCATGGCAACTCCTAACTCCTGCCTGTCCTTACTTTATGCTTGTACTCGAGCAGAAACACGGCTTTCTCACAACGCTTTCAAAACTGCAGTTGCCTACTCGTCTGTTTCACGTCTCTGTGAAATGACTTTTGCACAAATCCAAAAAATAGAGCAAAATCAGCGATAATAGTGTTTGAGGTGAGCTGCCTGTTGGCTGCAGCCAGAGGAAGGAGGGGAGGGGCAACGGGGGTGACGTAGGCGAGTCGAGCAGCCAATGGCGCTCGAGCAAGCGCCTCGAGACGGCGTATATAAGCAAAAATTTTTCGGCGCCGGCCATCACAAACCACAGTTGTTCACCATGGCTCGCACCAAGCAGACTGCTCGCAAGTCCACGGGAGGCAAGGCTCCTCGTAAGCAGCTGGCCACCAAGGCAGCACGCAAGTCTGCTCCTGCCACAGGGGCGTGAAGAAGCCTCACCGTTACAGGCCCGGAACGGTCGCCCTGCGTGAGATCCGTCGTTACCAGAAGAGCACAGAGTTGCTCATCAGGAAACTTCCCTTCCAGCGTCTGGTGCGCGAGATTGCCCAGGACTTCAAGACCGATCTTCGCTTCCAGTCGTCTGCCGTCATGGCTTTACAGGAGGCATCCGAGGCTTACCTGGTCGGTCTCTTCGAGGACACTAACCTCTGTGCCATCCACGCCAAGCGTGTCACCATCATGCCAAAGGACATTCAGCTTGCTCGCCGTATCCGTGGAGAGCGTGCATAAGCTAAAACGACCACCCTAGTATACACCAAACTCGGCCCTTCTCAGGGCCAAAATATCCTTCTAAGGAGATTTCAGACATTCCTAGCATCAGTCATATGAATTAACCTTCATCTATACATATAATAAATAAATAAATACAATAATTTAGGTGTCATACATACACTGTACACGTGATATCAATAAATCAAGTCATTTGTAGTACAACCTGTCCTCTTACAAACAAAACGCCGTCGCTTTTCATTCTTATGCACTGCCAAGGATCCTTCCCCCCCCCCCCCCCCCCCTCCAAAAAAAAAAAAAAATTGTCATACTGTACTAGAAATAAAAGCAGCTTGTATAAGTGACATACTGTCCTGTCCTGTTTTATTCTGTTTTTGGTCCTCTGGCTTAATCTGTTAAGTTAGGAGATGACATTTTAAATTAACCGTTTTCTTGACATTTTCAAACCTTAAGAGGGTGGCCTGCATAGTAATCCTAATGTGGAACATAACAATGAATCTCTAATCTCTAGAAAAAAGATACCGAGTGTTTATATGTGTGTTGAGAGAGAGAGAGAGGAGAGAGAGAGAGAGAGAGAGAGAGAGAGAGAGAGAGATAGAGAGAGAGAGAGAGAGAGAGAGAGAAGAGAGAGAGAGAGAGAGAGAGAGAGAGAGACATGCAGAGACAGAGACAGAGACAGAGACAGACAGACAGACAGACAGACAGAGACTGAGAGAGAGAAACACACACAGACAGTTTCATAAATATTCTCATTTTATAGCTATTTGCTTTCAGTGACAGAGGTTTTTGTTATAATAGTATTGGTGTCTAACACTCACAATCTCTTTAGAAATTAAAGTGTGGCTCCAATGGAGCCGAGTTTGTTGGTTTGAGGCCAAGCCACCACCACAGGGCAGTAAGTAAGCCGTTTACTTGGAGGAGGTGTACTTGGTGACGGCCTTAGTGCCCTCAGAGACGGCGTGCTTGGCCAGTTCTCCGGGCAACAGGAGCCTTACAGCCGTCTGGATCTCCCGACTGGTAATGGTGGAACGCTTGTTGTAGTGGGCCAGGCGAGAAGCCTCGGCGGCGATGCGCTCGAAGATGTCGTTCACGAACGAGTTCATGATCGACATGGCTTTGGAAAGAGATACCAGTGTCGGGGTGGACCTGCTTCAGCACTTTGTAGATGTAGATGCTGTAGCTCTCCTTCCTCCTGCGCTTCTTTTTCTTATCGCCCTTGGCAATGGCCTTCTGGGCCTTTCCGGCCTTCTTGGCAGCCTTTCCAGATGCCTTGGGTGGCATGATGATGCTCGTGCTGGCTGGCGTTGCGATACAATAATGAACTTTTGCGCGAGTCGAGCTTTCCTTTTATATCCCGCTCGCGACTCAGCTCAGAGCGGGTCGCGTGGCGGAGCGCGCTGATTGGTCAGTGGCGGACTCCCTTGATCCTGAGCGGGGTATATAACACGAAGCTCGATCTGCGGGCCGGCATAAAACACCACAAACCCACAACAGCAGCAGCAATGTCAGGACGCGGGCAAGGGAGGCAAAGTGAAGGGCAAGTCAAAGTCTCGCTCCAGCAGGGCCGGACTTCAGTTCCCCGTGGGCAGAATTCACCGTCTGCTGCGTAAAGGCAACTACGCCGAACGCGTCGGTGCTGGCGCTCCTGTCTACCTGGCAGCCGTCATGGAATACCTCGCTGCCGAAGTTCTGGAGCTCGCCGGTAACGCCGCACGTGACAACAAGAAGACCCGTATCATCCCACGTCACTTGCAGTTGGCCATCCGCAACGACGAAGAACTCAACAAACTTCTGTCTGGCGTAACCATTGCACAGGGAGGTGTTCTTCCAAACATTCAGGCAGTTCTTTTGCCAAAGAAGACAGAGAAGAAGTAAGCACTTCTGCCACCCACCACGACAAATACCATAACCAGGCTCCATCCGGAGCCACACACACTTTAATAGAGAGATTCAAGTAGACAATCAACTTTCAAACATTAATAATAACATTTATATTGATTTCATTTGGAATGTGTACATAACAAACAAACAAACAAAACAAAATTATAGGGGATATTCAGCATCACTTGGAATATTAACCAATCATATAAATCCAATATATATTTTATATTTTACTTTAAGCGAGGAATTCATATTCTATCAATTTTTAATCATACAAATGAACAAAAGCAATTCTTCACTAGACGTAATGAATGAATAAATGATCAAGGTTTTAATGTGTTTCATGAATAAATATATATATATATATATATATATATATATATATATATATATATATATATATATATATATATATATATATATATATATATATATATATATATATATAATATAATATAATATAATATATTATAATACTTGTGAACCAGAATATGTTTGAGCAGCAGCGATCGTGCCATTGGCCGAAGTGCAACAATTCAAATAATTTAAAGGGCCCTGCTCGGGTATATAAGAGAGGCTGGGAGACTGGGGCCGGTGGTGGGTGATGGGTGATGAGTGATGGTGTGGTGTGGTGTGGTGTTGTTAAGAGTTGATTTACGGCCAGCCAGCCAGCTGCAGCCAAGGCAGGGCAGGGCAAGGCAAGGCAAGGCAAGGCAAGGCAAGGCAAGGCAAGGCAAGGCAAGGCAAGGCAATAACAGGACAGGACAGGCAAGGCAAGGCAAGGCAAGGCAAGGCAAGGCAAGCAGGCGGGCGGGCGGGCGGGCGGGCGGGCAGCCAGCCAGCCAGCCAGCCAGCCAGCCAGCCAGCCAGGCAGGCAGGCAGGCAGGCAGGCAGGCAGGCAGGCAGGCAGGCAGGCAGGCAGGCAGGCCAGCCAGTCAGCCAGCCCAGCCAGCCAGCCAGCCAGCCAGCCAGCCAGCCAGCCAGCCAGCCAGCCAGCCAGCCAGGCAGGCAGGCAGGCAGCCAGCCAGCCAGCCACTCCCACTTTGTATTTATATGCATTCAATTTATATTCAAACATTATATATGTTAAGGGCCTAGTTTTAGTGTTTATTTTAAAAATGACAAACATCGAGTCGTTTTACCAGTCCTTTAGCGTTAACGGTGATGCATTTTAAAACTGAACAGAAATCACCTTTTCTGGATATATCAAATATCGAATCCGCTTAATGTGCCTACAATTCAATCATTCAAAAAATACATAATTTACATCATGCCTTTTCATAGAACAGACAATAAGATTTGAGACAATAAGAACTTTAGTTTTATAACTAAAGTTGCACAATTATACCAACTCTATGGTGGCTGGGTGGTAAGGTGTGTGGCTGGTGTTTTGGAAGTCGCGAGTTCAAACGACCCAATGGGAGTACTTTTTTTTTTTTTTATGCCATTCAATCTTCCTAGTACTATTATGTAGGTGTGTGTGTGTGTGTTTTTATTCATTCTTTGGTTTTATAGATGACATACATATTGACTCCTTTTACCGGTCCTTAATTAGGCTCTGGGGAAGCAATGGTGGTGGTGGTGGTGCATTTAAAACTAAACCAAAAATCACCAGTTCTGGACGCGTCAAATATCATATCCGCTTAATGTGTCTACAACCTAATTACTTAAAACTACACTATTTAATTCATTCATATCATGTGCATATTGGTCATTATGCTCATACAACCGACATAACAATTTATTTTCATTATTAGAATCATACATTTCATCAAGTAATACAGATACAAAGAGATTTTCTTTCTGAGAAGACCGTTAGTATTGGCTGGCTGGCAGGCAGGCAGGCAGGCAGGCAGGCATTTGAGGGTTATTATTTCGCCTGATGATTGGGGGGAGGGTTGATGTGTTAGGGTGGTTTTCGGTTAGGTGTGGTGGTGGTGATTGGTGGTGATTGGTGGTGGTGGTGATTGGTGGTGAGTAGTGGTGGTGGTGGTGGTGGTGGTGGTGGTGGTGGTGGTGGTGGTGGTGGTAGTAGGTGGGAGGGGGGGGGGGGGGGGGGGAAGGGGAATGATGGTCTGTGGATTCCTTCTCCGTACCCCTTACATATAAGCAAAAACATGCCTTCCTGTGGGTATAGAAACATTAACACAAATTATATCAGTAACTGATATTGTAGCCTTTTAAACAGAAAAGATTTTGTACATACAAATACTTTTAAATTATCATTTATTTGTGGAAATGGCATTTACGTCATTAAATTGATACCTCAGCATCAAGTGTCCTGCAGTGGTCCAGTGGTAAAGTGTATATAAGTGATGCGTATTCTTGGAGTTGCGAGTTCAAACCCGGATTAAGCTATATATATATATATATATATATATATATATATATATATATATATATATATATATATATATATATATATATATATATATACAACATGTTTTGTTTTGGTTGTTTGTTTTTGTATAAAGCCTCACACACTATATTAAGCGAGTTTGTTTTAAACATGACATACATATTAATTCATTTTACCAGGCCTTATTCCACACAACTCCGTGAATTTCCCGTGGAGCCAGCCAGCCAGCCATTCAAACAAAAACAAACGAAACAAAACAAAACAAAACAAAAAACATTATTGCCAACAGCATTTGGTGTTCCCAGGCGGTCACCCATCCAAGTACTAACCAAACCCAACGTTGCTTAACTTCGCTGATCGGACGAGAAGCGGTGTTCTCAACGTGGTATGGCCGTTGGCATGAGACTGCCTACACATTGTGGCTAATAACCAACTCTTTTTAGTCATCACGGCAGGATACGGACCTTCTTGTGGTGTCTTAATGGTAATTGTATCCTAACATATTTTTGTCTCCTTGGCATGGATATTTAACATCGTTTATTCAGTCTTGGGTTTATGTTCTTTCGCCATTTACAGACATTTTACATCTACCTAATTCCTCAGCCTACCCTGCCAATTTCTAATGAATTTGTGGATTTTCTTTTGTAATACATACATGTGTGTGCTCATCTGCTCTTCAGTTTTTATGATATTTGTCTCATCTGTCCTGCTTTATGATACTTTTACAAAGAACATGAACAAATGCTTCTATTTTAGAGAAGATATGGGATCCAGGTTTCGGAGCCGTAAAACCAACCGTCGTGATTGGTGGACGAGTTGCCAGGTTGCAGCTTCTGTACCGTGCCGGCACATAAATAGGTTCGGCTCAAGCGGCGGCAGCATCATTCCCCCCGTGACTGTCTGAGCGTCTCTCATCACCTTGGTTATCTCATCATCATCATGGTAGAAGCAAAGCCTACCAAGAAGGCTGCGGCTTGCTGCTGCTGCTGCTGTGGTGGCCACCACCAGGAAACCTCGCGTCCAGGTTGCTCACCCGAAAACTAGTCAAATGGTTCTAGCCGCGGTCGCAGCACTCAAAGACCGTAAGGGCTCGTCTCTACAAGCAATCAAGAAGTACGTTGTTGCCAACAACAAAGTCGAGGCTGCCAAGATCGCCATTTACATCCGAAGATTTCTCAAGAAAGCAGTGGCTGACGGCATTCTTGTTCAGACCAAGGGAAGTGGAGCTAGTGGATCATTCAAGCTGGCCGTAGCAGAGAAGAGGGCCGTTCTAACTCCCAAGAAAGCCACCACAACCAAGAAACCATCTACAGCAGCAAAGAAGGCCGTGGTAACTCCCAAGAAAGCGCCACAAGCAACAAACCACCTACAGCCTTGAAAAAGAAGCAGCAGCAGCAGCAGCTTGTTGTTGGGGAACAAAAAGCCCAAAATAAAGAGAGCTTCAAAATCTCCCAAACCACCCAAGGCAAAGAAAGCTGTCAAGAAAACAACAAAGGCAAAATAAACGACGACCATGCAAGCAGCATGAATACACATGACAATAAACATCCAGGCCTCCCCCCTCAGTGGAGGGGCCTCATATGATTCCAAAAAGAGTTTAGTTTTGTAGACAAATAAATCATTACTTTTGGGGTAGATTTACTCTGTATATTATATATATATATATATATATATATATATATATATATATATTATATATATATATATATATATATATATATATATATATATATATATATATATATATATATATATATATTATATATATATATATAACACACATACATGGGTGAGGTGATATGGTACCAAAGTTTTGGGTGAGGTGATTGACATTTACACAAGATAAAACACGAACAATGGGAATAAAAAACATAAGAATGGAAGTAACTGCAGAAGGCCTATTGGCCCATAACACAAGCACTTCCTCTTGATGCTTCTATATTGGTTCGGAGTCTTGAAGCTATAATATATATATATATATAATATATATATATATATATATATATATATATATATATATATATATATATATATATATATATATATATATATGCACACAAAACTAAATAGTCTTGTTAGACAAATTGCCCCTATTAGAGGCAAGTTGACTAACAAGCCGAATGACTGCAATTGTTTTTGAATTTGAGTTAAATCTAACATAGAAATGTAATCAAACCTAACCTAACCTATGCTAACCAAGCTAAGCTAACCTAACCTAACCTAAGCTAAGCTAACCTAACCTAACCTAACCTAACCCAGCAATTCATGATCTTAATATAATACTGTTAATTGGATAAACCAATTTGGAAAGAAATGTTCGAAAATAACAAAATTAACTGTTCTTGTTAGGAAAATTGGGCCTTGCATACTTGTCCCAATAGTGTGGTTCTCGCTTTTAGGTACGACATAAACGTATACCTAAGTTGAGAGAGAAAAAGATTCGCACTCAAACATGCATATCGATTGCCAGTCCTGAATTCTGGGTAGATATTCGTGTCCTCCCTTTTCATTTACCATCATTTGGATACTATCAAAACAGCTCTGAGAAGGATAAAATGAATAAACGGGTAGCTCACTCATGTAAAAAGGAAGAGTTGGGAAAGATCGTCTCTCTCTCTCTCTCTCTCTCTCTCTCTCTCTCCCTCACCCCCCCCCCCCCCCACCACAATGATCCTGCTCTGCTAGTATATAACGGAACAAACCTTCCCCCCCCCACCCCTCCCTCCCCAATCAGAGTCCCTTTAAGCATGCGAGGATAAAAAATAGATTTCATAAGACCCAATGTGCTAGCTGATATCAAAACAATTTATGTTATCGTCTATTAAGCCCTTCAGTAAAAAGTATAGGGACCTAATTAGGTCCCGTTTTGAGGTGGTGGTGGGTGGAATCGATGGATTAGCCAAGCTCTTATCCGCCGAATCCGTAGAGGGTACGACCTGGCGCTTCAGAGCGTACACCACGTCCATGGCAGTGGACGGTCTTCCTCTTGGCGTGTTCCCGTGTAGGTTACAGCATCACGGATGACGTTCTCGAGGAACACCTTCAGGACGCCACGGGTCTCTTCGTAGATGAGACCCGAAATACGCTTCACGCCGCCACGACGAGCTAAGCGACGAATAGCGGGCTGGTGATGCCCTGGATGTTGTCACGTAGCACCTTACGATGACGCTTGGCGCCACCCCTTTCCGAGTCCCTTGCCTCCCTTGCCTGCGTCCAGTCATGGTGTTGAAGTTGTGTGAATAATAAAATTTCGGCCTTGAACTGATAATACAGGAGAAGATGCCATTGGGGCGAGCCTTGAAGTGGGGACAGCTGAAGAGTAGTCGGTGAGAGGAAATGCTGAAGTTGAAGAAAAAGTGCCAGGGCTAAACCCAGCTGCCATGGCAATACGGTCGATGCTGCAAACAACCCCAACAACTGGCTAGGCCTTGGAGGCGGGTCTGGAAGGCGGCGGTGGCCTTCCAGACCCGCCTCCAAGCTAGCCAGTTGTTGGGTTGTTTAGGCTTGGAGGCGGGTCTGGAAGGCCACCCACTAATTTCGGCACGATTTCCCAGACTATATCCCGTCAAGCGGACGTACTTGTAGCATGGCAACTCCTACTCTCTGCCTGTCCTTACTTTATGCTTTACTCGAGCAGAAACCGGCTTTCTCACAACGCTTTCAAAACTGCAGTTGCCTACTCGTCTGTTTCACGTCTCTGTGAAATGACTTTTGCACAAAATCCAAAAAATAGAGCAAAATCAGCGATAATAGTGTTTGAGGTGAGCTGCCTGTTGGCTGCAGCCAGAGGAAGGAGGGGAGGGGCAACGGGGTGACGTAGGCGAAGTCGAGCAAGCCAATGGCGCTCGAGCAAGCGCCTCGAGACGGCGTATATAAGCACAAAATTTTTTCGGCGCCGGCCATCACAAACCACAGTTGTTCACCATGGCTCGCACCAAGCAGACTGCTCGCAAGTCCACGGGAGGCAAGGCTCCTCGTAAGCAGCTGGCCACCAAGGCAGCACGCAAGTCTGCTCCTGCCACAGGGGGCGTGAAGAAGCCTCACCGTTACAGGCCCGGAACGGTCGCCCCTGCGTTGAGATCCGTCGTTACCAGAAGAGCACAGAGTTGCTTCATCAGGAAACTTCCCTTCCAGCGTCTGGTGCGCGAGATTGCCCAGGACTTCAAGACCGATCTTCGCTTCCAGTCGTCTGCCGTCATGGCTTTACAGGAGGCATCCGAGGCTTACCTGGTCGGTCTCTTCGAGACACTAACCTCTGTGCCATCCACGCCAAGCGTGTCACCATCATGCCAAAGGACATTCAGCTTGCTCGCCGTATCCGTGGAGAGCGTGCATAGCTAAACCGACCACCCTAGTATACACCAAACTCGGCCCTTCTCAGGGCCAAAATATCCTTCTAAGGAGATTTCAGACATTCCTAGCATCAGTCATATGAATTAACCTTCATCTATACATATAATAAATAAATAAATACAATAATTTAGGTGTCATACATACACTGTACACGTGATATCAATAAATCAAGTCATTTGTAGTACAACCTGTCCTCTTACAAACAAAACGCCGTCGCTTTTCATTCTTATGCACTGCCAAGGATCCTTCCCCCCCCCCCCCCCCTCCAAAAAAAAAAAAAATTGTCATACTGTACTAGAAATAAAAGCAGCTTGTATAAGTGACATACTGTCCTGTCCTGTTTTATTCTGTTTTTGGTCCTCTGGCTTAATCTGTTAAGTTAGGAGATGACATTTTAAATTAACCGTTTTCTTGACATTTTCAAACCTTAAGAGGGTGGCCTGCATAGTAATCCTAATGTGGAACATAACAATGAATCTCTAATCTCTAGAAAAAAGATACCGAGTGTTTATATGTGTGTTGAGAGAGAGAGAGAGAGAGAGAGAGAGAGAGAGAAGAGAGAGAGAGAGAGAGAGAGAGAGAGAGAGAGAGAGAGAGAGAGAGAGAGAGAGAGAGAGACATGCAGAGGACAGAGACAGAGACAGAGACAGACAGACAGACAGACAGACAGAGACTGAGAGAGAGAAACACACACAGACAGTTTCATAAATATTCTCATTTTATAGCTATTTGCTTTCAGTGACAGAGGTTTTTGTTATAATAGTATTGGTGTCTAACACTCACAATCTCTTTAGAAATTAAAGTGTGGCTCCAATGGAGCCGAGTTTGTTGGTTTGAGGCCAAGCCACCACCACAGGGCAGTAAGTAAGCCGTTTACTTGGAGGAGGTGTACTTGGTGACGGCCTTAGTGCCCTCAGAGACGGCGTGCTTGGCCAGTTCTCCGGGCAACAGGAGCCTTACAGCCGTCTGGATCTCCCGACTGGTAATGGTGGAACGCTTGTTGTAGTGGGCCAGGCGAGAAGCCTCGGCGGCGATGCGCTCGAAGATGTCGTTCACGAACGAGTTCATGATCGACATGGCTTTGGAAGAGATAACCAGTGTCGGGGTGGACCTGCTTCAGCACTTTGTAGATGTAGATGCTGTAGCTCTCCTTCCTCCTGCGCTTCTTTTTCTTATCGCCCTTGGCAATGGCCTTCTGGGCCTTTCCGGCCTTCTTGGCAGCCTTTCCAGATGCCTTGGGTGGCATGATGATGCTCGTGCTGGCTGGCGTTGCGATACAATAATGAACTTTTGCGCGAGTCGAGCTTTCCTTTTATATCCCGCTCGCGACTCAGCTCAGAGCGGGTCGCGTGGCGGAGCGCGCTGATTGGTCAGTGGCGGACTCCCTTGATCCTGAGCGGGGTATATAACACGAAGCTCGATCTGCGGGCCGGCATAAAACACCACAAACCCACAACAGCAGCAGCAATGTCAGGACGCGGCAAGGGAGGCAAAGTGAAGGGCAAGTCAAAGTCTCGCTCCAGCAGGGCCGGACTTCAGTTCCCCGTGGGCAGAATTCACCGTCTGCTGCGTAAAGGCAACTACGCCGAACGCGTCGGTGCTGGCGCTCCTGTCTACCTGGCAGCCGTCATGGAATACCTCGCTGCCGAAGTTCTGGAGCTCGCCGGTAACGCCGCACGTGACAACAAGAAGACCCGTATCATCCCACGTCACTTGCAGTTGGCCATCCGCAACGACGAAGAACTCAACAAACTTCTGTCTGGCGTAACCATTGCACAGGGAGTGTTCTTCCAAACATTCAGGCAGTTCTTTTGCCAAAGAAGACAGAGAAGAAGTAAGCACTTCTGCCACCCACCACGACAAATACCATAACCAGGCTCCATCCGGAGCCACACACACTTTAATAGAGAGATTCAAGTAGACAATCAACTTTCAAACATTAATAATAACATTTATATTGATTTCATTTGGAATGTGTACATAACAAACAAACAAACAAAACAAAATTATAGGGGATATTCAGCATCACTTGGAATATTAACCAATCATATAAATCCAATATATATTTTATATTTTACTTTAAGCGAGGAATTCATATTCTATCAATTTTTAATCATACAAATGAACAAAAGCAATTCTTCACTAGACGTAATGAATGAATAAATGATCAAGGTTTTAATGTGTTTCATGAATAAAATATATATATATATATATATATATATATATATATATATATATATATATATATATATATATATATATATATATATATAATATAATATAATATATTATAATATATGTGAACCAGAATATGTTTGAGCAGCAGCGATCGTGCCATTGGCCGAAGTGCAACAATTCAAATAATTTAAAGGGCCTGCTCGGGTATATAAGAGAGGCTGGGAGACTGGGGCCGGTGGTGGGTGATGGGTGATGAGTGATGGTGTGGTGTGGTGTGGTGTTGTTAAGAGTTGATTTACGGCCAGCCAGCCAGCTGCAGCCAAGGCAGGGCAGGGCAGGCAAGGCAAGGCAAGGCAAGGCAAGGCAAGGCAAGGCAAGGCAAGGCAAGGCAATAACAGGACAGGACAGGCAAGGCAAGGCAAGGCAAGGCAAGGCAAGGCAGCAGGCGGGCGGGCGGGCGGGCGGGCGGGCAGCCAGCCAGCCAGCCAGCCAGCCAGCCAGCCAGCCAGGCAGGCAGGCAGGCAGGCAGGGCAGGCAGGCAGGCAGGCAGGCAGGCAGGCAGGGCAGGCAGCCAGCCAGTCAGCCAGCCAGCCAGCCAGGCCAGCCAGCCAGCCAGCCAGCCAGCCAGCCAGCCAGCCAGCCATCCAGCCAGCCAGGCAGGCAGGCAGGCAGCGCAGCCAGCCAGCCACTCCCACTTTGTATTTATATGCATTCAATTTATATTCAAACATTATATATGTTAAGGGCCTATTTTTAGTGTTTATTTTAAAAATGACAAACATCGAGTCGTTTTACCAGTCCTTTAGCGTTTAACGGTGATGCATTTTAAAACTGAACAGAAATCACTTTTCTGGATATATCAAATATCGAATCCGCTTAATGTGCCTACAATTCAAATCATTCAAAAAATACATAATTTACATCATGCCTTTTCATAGAACAGACAATAAGATTTGAGACATAAGAACTTTAGTTTTATAACTAAAGTTGCACAATTATACCAACTCTATGGTGGCTGGGTGGTAAGGTGTGTGGCTGGTGTTTTGGAAGTCGCGAGTTTCAAACGACCCAATGGGAAGTACTTTTTTTTTGTTTTTTATGCCATTCATCTTCCTAGTACTATTATGTTAGGTGTGTGTGTGTGTGTTTTTATTCATTCTTTGGTTTTATAGATGACATACATATTGACTCCTTTTACCGGTCCTTAATTAGGCTACTGGGGAAGCAATGGTGGTGGTGGTGGTGCATTTAAAACTAAACCAAAAATCACCAGTTCTGGACGCGTCAAATATCATATCCGCTTAATGTGTTCTACAACCTAATTACTTAAAACTACACTATTTAATTCATTCATATCATGTGCATATTGGTCATTATGCTCATACAACCGACATAACAATTTATTTTCATTATTAGAATCATACATTTCATCAAGTAATACAGATACAAAGAGATTTTCTTTCTGAGAAGACCGTTAGTATTGGCTGGCTGGCAGGCAGGCAGGCAGGCAGGCAGGCATTTGAGGGTTATTATTTCGCCTGATGATTGGGGGGAGGGTTGATGTGTTAGGGGGTTTTCGGTTAGGTGTGGTGGTGGTGATTGGTGGTGATTGGTGGTGGTGGTGATTGGTGGTGAGTAGTGGTGGTGGTGGTGGTGGTGGTGGTGGTGGTGGTGGTGGTGGTGGTGTAGTAGGTGGAGGGGGGGGGGGGGGGGGGGGAGGGGAATGATGGTCTGTGGATTCCTTCTCCGTACCCCTTACATATAAGCAAAAACATGCCTTCCTGTGGGTATAGAAACATTAACACAAATTATATCAGTAACTGATATTGTAGCCTTTTAAACAGAAAAGATTTGTACATACAAATACTTTTAAATTATCATTTATTTGTGGAAATGGCATTTACGTCATTAAATTGATACCTCAGCATCAAGTGTCCTGCAGTGGTCCAGTGGTAAAGTGTATATAAGTGATGCGTATTCTTGGAGTTGCGAGTTCAAACCCGGATTAAGCTATATATATATATATATATATATATATATATATATATATATATATATATATATATATATATATATATATATATATATATATACAACATGTTTTTTTTGGTTGTTTGTTTTTGTATAAAGCCTCACACACTATATTAAGCGAGTTTGTTTTAAACATGACATACATATTAATTCATTTTACCAGGCCTTATTCCACACTCCGTGAATTTCCCGTGGAGCCAGCCAGCCAGCCATTCAAACAAAAACAAACGAAACAAAACAAAACAAAACAAAAAACATTATTGCCAACAGCATTTGGTGTTCCCAGGCGGTCACCCATCCAAGTACTAACCAAACCCAACGTTGCTTAACTTCGCTGATCGGACGAGAAGCGGTGTTCTCAACGTGGTATGGCCGTTGGCATGAGACTGCCTACACATTGTGGCTAATAACCAACTCTTTTTTCATCACGGCAGGATACGGACCTTCTTGTGGTGTCTTAATGGTAATTGTATCCTAACATATTTTTGTCTCCTTGGCATGGATATTTAACATCGTTTATTCAGTCTTGGGTTTATGTTCTTTCGCCATTTACAGACATTTTACATCTACCTACTTCCTCAGCCTACCCTGCCAATTTCTAATGAATTTGTGGATTTTCTTTTGTAATACATACATGTGTGTGCTCATCTGCTCTTCAGTTTTATGATATTTGTCTCATCTGTCCTGCTTTATGATACTTTTACAAAGAACATGAACAAATGCTTCTATTTTAGAGAAGATATGGGATCCAGGTTTCGGAGCCGTAAAACCAACCGTCGTGATTGGTGGACGAGTTGCCAGGTTGCAGCTTCTGTACCGTGCCGGCACATAAATAGGTTCGGCTCAAGCGGCGGCAGCATCATTCCCCCGTGACTGTCTGAGCGTCTCTCATCACCTTGGTTATCTCATCATCATCATGGTAGAAGCAAAGCCTACCAAGAAGGCTGCGGCTGCTGCTGCTGCTGCTGTGGTGGCCACCACCAGGAAACCTCGCGTCCAGGTTGCTCAC
>NW_027189146.1:1995665-2000975 GCF_040958095.1 Procambarus clarkii | reverse complement strand
GCTGCCCGCCTGCTTGCCTTGCCTTGCCTTGCCTTGCCTTTCTTGCCTTCCTGCCTTGCCTTGCCTTGCTTGCCTGCCCTGCCTTGGCTGCAGCTGGCTGGCTGGCCGTAAATCAACTCTTAACAACACCACACCACACCACACCATCACTCATCACCCATCACCCACCACCGGCCCCAGTCTCCCAGCCTCTCTTATATACCCGAGCAGGCCCTTTAAATTATTTGAATTGTTGCACTTCGGCCAATGGCACGATCGCTGCTGCTCAAACATATTCTGGTTCACAAGTATTATAATATATTATATTATATTATATTATATATATATATATATATATATATATATATATATATATATATATATATATATATATATATATATATATATATATATATATAATATATTTATTCATGAAACACATTAAAACCTTGATCATTTATTCATTCATTACGTCTAGTGAAGAATTGCTTTTGTTCATTTGTATGATTAAAAATTGATAGAATATGAATTCCTCGCTTAAAGTAAAATATAAAATATATATTGGATTTATATGATTGGTTAATATTCCAAGTGATGCTGAATATCCCCTATAATTTTGTTTTGTTTGTTTGTTTGTTATGTACACATTCCAAATGAAATCAATATAAATGTTATTATTAATGTTTGAAAGTTGATTGTCTACTTGAATCTCTCTATTAAAGTGTGTGTGGCTCCGGATGGAGCCTGGTTATGGTATTTGTCGTGGTGGGTGGCAGAAGTGCTTACTTCTTCTCTGTCTTCTTTGGCAAAAGAACTGCCTGAATGTTTGGAAGAACACCTCCCTGTGCAATGGTTACGCCAGACAGAAGTTTGTTGAGTTCTTCGTCGTTGCGGATGGCCAACTGCAAGTGACGTGGGATGATACGGGTCTTCTTGTTGTCACGTGCGGCGTTACCGGCGAGCTCCAGAACTTCGGCAGCGAGGTATTCCATGACGGCTGCCAGGTAGACAGGAGCGCCAGCACCGACGCGTTCGGCGTAGTTGCCTTTACGCAGCAGACGGTGAATTCTGCCCACGGGGAACTGAAGTCCGGCCCTGCTGGAGCGAGACTTTGACTTGCCCTTCACTTTGCCTCCCTTGCCGCGTCCTGACATTGCTGCTGCTGTTGTGGGTTTGTGGTGTTTTATGCCGGCCCGCAGATCGAGCTTCGTGTTATATACCCCGCTCAGGATCAAGGGAGTCCGCCACTGACCAATCAGCGCGCTCCGCCACGCGACCCGCTCTGAGCTGAGTCGCGAGCGGGATATAAAAGGAAAGCTCGACTCGCGCAAAAGTTCATTATTGTATCGCAACGCCAGCCAGCACGAGCATCATCATGCCACCCAAGGCATCTGGAAAGGCTGCCAAGAAGGCCGGAAAGGCCCAGAAGGCCATTGCCAAGGGCGATAAGAAAAAGAAGCGCAGGAGGAAGGAGAGCTACAGCATCTACATCTACAAAGTGCTGAAGCAGGTCCACCCCGACACTGGTATCTCTTCCAAAGCCATGTCGATCATGAACTCGTTCGTGAACGACATCTTCGAGCGCATCGCCGCCGAGGCTTCTCGCCTGGCCCACTACAACAAGCGTTCCACCATTACCAGTCGGGAGATCCAGACGGCTGTAAGGCTCCTGTTGCCCGGAGAACTGGCCAAGCACGCCGTCTCTGAGGGCACTAAGGCCGTCACCAAGTACACCTCCTCCAAGTAAACGGCTTACTTACTGCCCTGTGGTGGTGGCTTGGCCTCAAACCAACAAACTCGGCTCCATTGGAGCCACACTTTAATTTCTAAAGAGATTGTGAGTGTTAGACACCAATACTATTATAACAAAAACCTCTGTCACTGAAAGCAAATAGCTATAAAATGAGAATATTTATGAAACTGTCTGTGTGTGTTTCTCTCTCTCAGTCTCTGTCTGTCTGTCTGTCTGTCTGTGTCTCTGTCTCTGTCTCTGTCTCTGCATGTCTCTCTCTCTCTCTCTCTCTCTCTCTCTCTCTCTCTCTCTCTCTCTCTCTCACTCATCCTCTCTCTCTCTTCTCTCTCTCTCGTCCTCTCTCTCTCTCTCTCTCTCCTCTCTCAACACACATATAAACACTCGGTATCTTTTTTCTAGAGATTAGAGATTCATTGTTATGTTCCACATTAGGATTACTATGCAGGCCACCCTCTTAAGGTTTGAAAAATGTCAAGAAAACGGTTAATTTAAAATGTCATCTCCTAACTTAACAGATTAAGCCAGAGGACCAAAAACAGAATAAAACAAGGACAGGACAGTATGTCACTTATACAAGCTGCTTTTATTTCTAGTACAGTATGACATTTTTTTTTTTTTTGGAGGGGGGGGGGGGGGGGGGGGGGGGGGGGTAGGGGGGGGGGGTGGAAGGATCCTTGGCAGTGCATAGAATGAAAAGCGACGGCGTTTTGTTGTAAGAGGACAGGTTGTACTACAAATGACTTATTTATTGAGATCACGTGTACAGTGTATGTATGACACCTAAATTATTGTATTTATTTATTTATTATATGTATAGATGAAGGTTAATTCATATGACTGATGCTAGGAATGTCTGAAATCTCCTTAGAAGGATATTTTGGCCCTGAGAAGGGCCGAGTTTGGTGTATACTAGGGTGGTTCGTTTTAGCTTATGCACGCTCTCCACGGATACGGCGAGCAAGCTGAATGTCCTTTGGCATGATGGTGACACGCTTGGCGTGGATGGCACAGAGGTTAGTGTCCTCGAAGAGACCGACCAGGTAAGCCTCGGATGCCTCCTGTAAAGCCATGACGGCAGACGACTGGAAGCGAAGATCGGTCTTGAAGTCCTGGGCAATCTCGCGCACCAGACGCTGGAAGGGAAGTTTCCTGATGAGCAACTCTGTGCTCTTCTGGTAACGACGGATCTCACGCAGGGCGACCGTTCCGGGCCTGTAACGGTGAGGCTTCTTCACGCCCCCTGTGGCAGGAGCAGACTTGCGTGCTGCCTTGGTGGCCAGCTGCTTACGAGGAGCCTTGCCTCCCGTGGACTTGCGAGCAGTCTGCTTGGTGCGAGCCATGGTGAACAACTGTGGTTTGTGATGGCCGGCGCCGAAAAATTTTTGCTTATATACGCCGTCTCGAGGCGCTTGCTCGAGCGCCATTGGCTGCTCGACTCGCCTACGTCACCCCGTTGCCCCTCCCACTCCTTCCTCTGGCTGCAGCCAACAGGCAGCTCACCTCAAACACTATTATCGCTGATTTTGCTCTATTTTTGGATTTGTGCAAAAGTCATTTCACAGAGACGTGAAACAGACGAGTAGGCAACTGCAGTTTTGAAAAGCGTTGTGAGAAAGCCGTGTTTCTGCTCGAGTACAAGCATAAAGTAAGGACAGGCAGGAGTTAGGAGTTGCCATGCTACAAGTACGTCCGCTTGACGGGATATAGTCTGGGGAAATCGTGCCGAAATTTATTATTCCACAACTTCAACACCATGACTGGACGCGGCAAGGGAGGCAAGGGACTCGGAAAGGGTGGCGCCAAGCGTCATCGTAAGGTGCTACGTGACAACATCCAGGGCATCACCAAGCCCGCTATTCGTCGCTTAGCTCGTCGTGGCGGCGTGAAGCGTATTTCGGGTCTCATCTACGAAGAGACCCGTGGCGTCCTGAAGGTGTTCCTCGAGAACGTCATCCGTGATGCTGTAACCTACACGGAACACGCCAAGAGGAAGACCGTCACTGCCATGGACGTGGTGTACGCTCTGAAGCGCCAGGGTCGTACCCTCTACGGATTCGGCGGATAAGAGCTTGGCTAATCCATCGATTCCACCCACCACCACCTCAAAACGGGACCTAATTAGGTCCCTATACTTTTTTACTGAAGGGCTTAATAGACGATAACATAAATTGTTTTGATATCAGCTAGCACATTGGGTCTTATGAAATCTATTTTTTATCCTCGCATGCTTAAAGGGACTCTGATTGGGGAGGGAGGGGTGGGGGGGGGGGAAGGTTTGTTCCGTTATATACTAGCAGAGCAGGATCATTGGTGTGGGGGGGGGGGGGGGGGGGGTGAGGGAGAGGAGAGAGAGAGAGAGAGAGAGAGAGAGAGATCTTTCCCAACTCTTCCTTTTTACATGAGTGAGCTACCCGTTTTATTCATTTTATCCTTCTCAGAGCTGTTTTGATAGTATCCAAATGATGGTAAATGAAAAGGGAGGACACGAATATCTACCCAGAATTCAGGACTGGCAATCGATATGCATGTTTGAGTGCGAATCTTTTTCTCTCTCAACTTAGGTATACGTTTATGTCGTACCTAAAAGCGAGAACCACACTATTGGGACAAGTATGCAAGGCCCAATTTTCCTAACAAGAACAGTTAATTTTGTTATTTTCGAACATTTCTTTCCAAATTGGTTTATCCAATTAACAGTATTATATTAAGATCATGAATTGCTGGGTTAGGTTAGGTTAGGTTAGGTTAGCTTAGCTTAGGTTAGGTTAGGTTAGCTTAGCTTGGGTTAGCATAGGTTAGGTTAGGTTTGATTACATTTCTATGTTAGATTTAACTCAAATTCAAAACAATTGCAGTCATTCGGCTTGTTAGTCAACTTGCCTCTAATAGGGGCAATTTGTCTAACAAGACTATTTAGTTTTGTGTGCATATATATATATATATATATATATATATATATATATATATATATATATATATATATATATATATATTATATATATATATATATATATATATATATATTATAGCTTCAAGACTCCGAACCAATATAGAAGCATCAAGAGGAAGTGCTTGTGTTATGGGCCAATAGGCCTTCTGCAGTTACTTCCATTCTTATGTTTTTATTCCCATTGGTTCGTGTTTTATCTTGTGTAAATGTCAATCACCTCACCCAAAACTTTGGTACCATATCACCTCACCCATGTATGTGTGTATATATATATATATATATATATATATATATATATATATATATATATATATATATATATATATATATATATATATATATATATATATATATATATATATATATATATATATATATATATAATATACAGAGTAAATCTACCCCAAAAGTAATGATTTATTTGTCTACAAAACTAAACTCTTTTTGGAATCATATGAGGCCCCTCCACTGAGGGGGGAGGCCTGGATGTTTATTGTCATGTGTATTCATGCTGCTTGCATGTCGTCGTTTATTTTGCCTTTGTTGTTTTCTTGACAGCTTTCTTTGCCTTGGGTGGTTTGGGAGATTTTGAAGCTCTCTTTATTTTGGGCTTTTTGTTCCCAACAAC
>NW_027189146.1:1985665-1990665 GCF_040958095.1 Procambarus clarkii | reverse complement strand
TCTCTCTCTCTCTCTCTCTCTCTCTCTCTCTCTCTCTCTCTCTCTCTCTCTCTCTCTCTCTCTCTCTCTCTCTCTCTCTCTCTCTCTCTCTCTCTCTCTCAACACACATATAAACACTCGGTATCTTTTTTCTAGAGATTAGAGATTCATTGTTATGTTCCACATTAGGATTACTATGCAGGCCACCCTCTTAAGGTTTGAAAATGTCAAGAAAACGGTTAATTTAAAATGTCATCTCCTAACTTAACAGATTAAGCCAGAGGACCAAAAACAGAATAAAACAGGACAGGACAGTATGTCACTTATACAAGCTGCTTTTATTTCTAGTACAGTATGACAATTTTTTTTTTTTTTGGAGGGGGGGGGGGGGGGGGGGGGAAGGATCCTTGGCAGTGCATAAGAATGAAAAGCGACGGCGTTTTGTTTGTAAGAGGACAGGTTGTACTACAAATGACTTGATTTATTGATATCACGTGTACAGTGTATGTATGACACCTAAATTATTGTATTTATTTATTTATTATATGTATAGATGAAGGTTAATTCATATGACTGATGCTAGGAATGTCTGAAATCTCCTTAGAAGGATATTTTGGCCCTGAGAAGGGCCGAGTTTGGTGTATACTAGGGTGGTCGTTTTAGCTTATGCACGCTCTCCACGGATACGGCGAGCAAGCTGAATGTCCTTTGGCATGATGGTGACACGCTTGGCGTGGATGGCACAGAGGTTAGTGTCCTCGAAGAGACCGACCAGGTAAGCCTCGGATGCCTCCTGTAAAGCCATGACGGCAGACGACTGGAAGCGAAGATCGGTCTTGAAGTCCTGGGCAATCTCGCGCACCAGACGCTGGAAGGGAAGTTTCCTGATGAGCAACTCTGTGCTCTTCTGGTAACGACGGATCTCACGCAGGGCGACCGTTCCGGGCCTGTAACGGTGAGGCTTCTTCACGCCCCCTGTGGCAGGAGCAGACTTGCGTGCTGCCTTGGTGGCCAGCTGCTTACGAGGAGCCTTGCCTCCCGTGGACTTGCGAGCAGTCTGCTTGGTGCGAGCCATGGTGAACAACTGTGGTTTGTGATGGCCGGCGCCGAAAAATTTTTGCTTATATACGCCGTCTCGAGGCGCTTGCTCGAGCGCCATTGGCTGCTCGACTCGCCTACGTCACCCCGTTGCCCCTCCCCTCCTTCCTCTGGCTGCAGCCAACAGGCAGCTCACCTCAAACACTATTATCGCTGATTTTGCTCTATTTTTTGGATTTGTGCAAAAGTCATTTCACAGAGACGTGAAACAGACGAGTAGGCAACTGCAGTTTTGAAAGCGTTGTGAGAAAGCCGTGTTTCTGCTCGAGTACAAGCATAAAGTAAGGACAGGCAGGAGTTAGGAGTTGCCATGCTACAAGTACGTCCGCTTGACGGGATATAGTCTGGGGAAATCGTGCTCAAAGAAGAAAGAAGACTTCAGCTTCAAAGAAGAAAGAAGACTTCAAATCCTAAGAAGAAAGAAGACTCCACACGTCATGAGGAAAGAAGACCTCACACCGCCGCCCCTCCCTCGGGACCCTGCCAGCCAAGCCTAAGCCGACCAGGTGTTCAAGTAGCCTCATATTCAGCCGCGCAGCTGGGTCTAGCCCTGGCTCTATCTCTACAACTCCGACGCTTCCTCTCACCCAAGCTATTCTTCACCTATACCCACTTCAAAGCTCACCCGAAGGGTATCTTGTCCTATATTTAATTCGATTCGATTCGATTTCCGAAATTTTATTATTCACACAACTTCAACACCATGACTGGACGCGGCAAGGGAGGCAAGGGACTCGGAAAGGGTGGCGCCAAGCGTCATCGTAAGGTGCTACGTGACAACATCCAGGGCATCACCAAGCCCGCTATTCGTCGCTTAGCTCGTCGTGGCGGCGTGAAGCGTATTTCGGGTCTCATCTACGAAGAGACCCGTGGCGTCCTGAAGGTGTTCCTCGAGAACGTCATCCGTGATGCTGTAACCTACACGGAACACGCCAAGAGGAAGACCGTCACTGCCATGGACGTGGTGTACGCTCTGAAGCGCCAGGGTCGTACCCTCTACGGATTCGGCGGATAAGAGCTTGGCTAATCCATCGATTCCACCCACCACCACCTCAAAACGGGACCTAATTAGGTCCCTATACTTTTTTACTGAAGGGCTTAATAGACGATAACATAAATTGTTTTGATATCAGCTAGCACATTGGGTCTTATGAAATCTATTTTTTATCCTCGCATGCTTAAAGGGACTCTGATTGGGGAGGGAGGGGTGGGGGGGGGAAGGTTTGTTCCGTTATATACTAGCAGAGCAGGATCATTGGTGGTGGGGGGGGGGGGGGGGTGAGGGAGAGAGAGAGAGAGAGAGAGAGAGAGAGAGAGAGATCTTTCCCAACTCTTCCTTTTTACATGAGTGAGCTACCCGTTTTATTCATTTTATCCTTCTCAGAGCTGTTTTGATAGTATCCAAATGATGGTAAATGAAAAGGGAGGACACGAATATCTACCCAGAATTCAGGACTGGCAATCGATATGCATGTTTGAGTGCGAATCTTTTTCTCTCTCAACTTAGGTATACGTTTATGTCGTACCTAAAAGCGAGAACCACACTATTGGGACAAGTATGCAAGGCCCAATTTTCCTAACAAGAACAGTTAATTTTGTTATTTTCGAACATTTCTTTCCAAATTGGTTTATCCAATTAACAGTATTATATTAAGATCATGAATTGCTGGGTTAGGTTAGGTTAGGTTAGGTTAGCTTAGCTTAGGTTAGGTTAGGTTAGCTTAGCTTGGGTTAGCATAGGTTAGGTTAGGTTTGATTACATTTCTATGTTAGATTTAACTCAAATTCAAAACAATTGCAGTCATTCGGCTTGTTAGTCAACTTGCCTCTAATAGGGGCAATTTGTCTAACAAGACTATTTAGTTTTGTGTGCATATATATATATATATATATATATATATATATATATATATATATATATATATATATATATATATATATATATATATATATATATATATATATATATTATAGCTTCAAGACTCCGAACCAATATAGAAGCATCAAGAGGAAGTGCTTGTGTTATGGGCCAATAGGCCTTCTGCAGTTACTTCCATTCTTATGTTTTTATTCCCATTGGTTCGTGTTTTATCTTGTGTAAATGTCAATCACCTCACCCAAAACTTTGGTACCATATCACCTCACCCATGTATGTGTGTATATATATATATATATATATATATATATATATATATATATATATATATATATATATATATATATATATATATATATATATATATATATATATATATATATATATATATATATATATATATATATATAATATACAGAGTAAATCTACCCCAAAAGTAATGATTTATTTGTCTACAAAACTAAACTCTTTTTGGAATCATATGAGGCCCCTCCACTGAGGGGGGAGGCCTGGATGTTTATTGTCATGTGTATTCATGCTGCTTGCATGTCGTCGTTTATTTTGCCTTTGTTGTTTTCTTGACAGCTTTCTTTGCCTTGGGTGGTTTGGGAGATTTTGAAGCTCTCTTTATTTTGGGCTTTTTGTTCCCAACAACAAGCTGCTGCTGCTGCTGCTTCTTTTTCAAGGCTGTAGGTGGTTTGTTGCTTGTGGCGGCTTTCTTGGGAGTTACCACGGCCTTCTTTGCTGCTGTAGATGGTTTCTTGGTTGTGGTGGCTTTCTTGGGAGTTAGAACGGCCCTCTTCTCTGCTACGGCCAGCTTGAATGATCCACTAGCTCCACTTCCCTTGGTCTGAACAAGAATGCCGTCAGCCACTGCTTTCTTGAGAAATCTTCGGATGTAAATGGCGATCTTGGCAGCCTCGACTTTGTTGTTGGCAACAACGTACTTCTTGATTGCTTGTAGAGACGAGCCCTTACGGTCTTTGAGTGCTGCGACCGCGGCTAGAACCATTTGACTAGTTTTCGGGTGAGCAACCTGGACGCGAGGTTTCCTGGTGGTGGCCACCACAGCAGCAGCAGCAGCAGCCGCAGCCTTCTTGGTAGGCTTTGCTTCTACCATGATGATGATGAGATAACCAAGGTGATGAGAGACGCTCAGACAGTCACGGGGGAATGATGCTGCCGCCGCTTGAGCCGAACCTATTTATGTGCCGGCACGGTACAGAAGCTGCAACCTGGCAACTCGTCCACCAATCACGACGGTTGGTTTTACGGCTCCGAAACCTGGATCCCATATCTTCTCTAAAATAGAAGCATTTGTTCATGTTCTTTGTAAAAGTATCATAAAGCAGGACAGATGAGACAAATATCATAAAAACTGAAGAGCAGATGAGCACACACATGTATGTATTACAAAAGAAAATCCACAAATTCATTAGAAATTGGCAGGGTAGGCTGAGGAAGTAGGTAGATGTAAAATGTCTGTAAATGGCGAAAGAACATAAACCCAAGACTGAATAAACGATGTTAAATATCCATGCCAAGGAGACAAAAATATGTTAGGATACAATTACCATTAAGACACCACAAGAAGGTCCGTATCCTGCCGTGATGACTAAAAAGAGTTGGTTATTAGCCACAATGTGTAGGCAGTCTCATGCCAACGGCCATACCACGTTGAGAACACCGCTTCTCGTCCGATCAGCGAAGTTAAGCAACGTTGGGTTTGGTTAGTACTTGGATGGGTGACCGCCTGGGAACACCAAATGCTGTTGGCAATAATGTTTTTTGTTTTGTTTTGTTTTGTTTCGTTTGTTTTTGTTTGAATGGCTGGCTGGCTGGCTCCACGGGAAATTCACGGAGTTGTGTGGAATAAGGCCTGGTAAAATGAATTAATATGTATGTCATGTTTAAAACAAACTCGCTTAATATAGTGTGTGAGGCTTTATACAAAAACAAACAACCAAAACAAAACATGTTGTATATATATATATATATATATATATATATATATATATATATATATATATATATATATATATATATA
>NW_027189146.1:1980665-1983165 GCF_040958095.1 Procambarus clarkii | reverse complement strand
ACGTGGGATGATACGGGTCTTCTTGTTGTCACGTGCGGCGTTACCGGCGAGCTCCAGAACTTCGGCAGCGAGGTATTCCATGACGGCTGCCAGGTAGACAGGAGCGCCAGCACCGACGCGTTCGGCGTAGTTGCCTTTACGCAGCAGACGGTGAATTCTGCCCACGGGGAACTGAAGTCCGGCCCTGCTGGAGCGAGACTTTGACTTGCCCTTCACTTTGCCTCCCTTGCCGCGTCCTGACATTGCTGCTGCTGTTGTGGGTTTGTGGTGTTTTATGCCGGCCCGCAGATCGAGCTTCGTGTTATATACCCCGCTCAGGATCAAGGGAGTCCGCCACTGACCAATCAGCGCGCTCCGCCACGCGACCCGCTCTGAGCTGAGTCGCGAGCGGGATATAAAAGGAAAGCTCGACTCGCGCAAAAGTTCATTATTGTATCGCAACGCCAGCCAGCACGAGCATCATCATGCCACCCAAGGCATCTGGAAAGGCTGCCAAGAAGGCCGGAAAGGCCCAGAAGGCCATTGCCAAGGGCGATAAGAAAAAGAAGCGCAGGAGGAAGGAGAGCTACAGCATCTACATCTACAAAGTGCTGAAGCAGGTCCACCCCGACACTGGTATCTCTTCCAAAGCCATGTCGATCATGAACTCGTTCGTGAACGACATCTTCGAGCGCATCGCCGCCGAGGCTTCTCGCCTGGCCCACTACAACAAGCGTTCCACCATTACCAGTCGGGAGATCCAGACGGCTGTAAGGCTCCTGTTGCCCGGAGAACTGGCCAAGCACGCCGTCTCTGAGGGCACTAAGGCCGTCACCAAGTACACCTCCTCCAAGTAAACGGCTTACTTACTGCCCTGTGGTGGTGGCTTGGCCTCAAACTAACAAACTCGGCTCCATTGGAGCCACACTTTAATTTCTAAAGAGATTGTGAGTGTTAGACACCAATACTATTATAACAAAAACCTCTGTCACTGAAAGCAAATAGCTATAAAATGAGAATATTTATGAAACTGTCTGTGTGTGTTTTCTCTCTCTCAGTCTCTGTCTGTCTGTCTGTCTGTCTGTCTCTGTCTCTGTCTCTGTCTCTGCATGTCTCTCTCTCTCTCTCTCTCTCTCTCTCTCTCTCTCTCTCTCTCTCTCTCTCTCTCTCTCTCTCTCTCTCTCTCTCTCTCTCTCTCTCTCTCTCTCTCTCTCTCTCTCTCTCTCTCAACGACACATATAAACACTCGGTATCTTTTTTCTAGAGATTAGAGATTCATTGTTATGTTCCACATTAGGATTACTATGCAGGCCACCCTCTTAAGGTTTGAAAATGTCAAGAAAACGGTTAATTTAAAATGTCATCTCCTAACTTAACAGATTAAGCCAGAGGACCAAAAACAGAATAAAACAGGACAGGACAGTATGTCACTTATACAAGCTGCTTTTATTTCTAGTACAGTATGACAATTTTTTTTTTTTTTGGAGTGGGGGGGGGGGGGGGGGGAAGGATCCTTGGCAGTGCATAAGAATGAAAAGCGACGGCGTTTTGTTTGTAAGAGGACAGGTGTACTACAAATGACTTGATTTATTGATATCACGTGTACAGTGTATGTATGACACCTAAATTATTGTACTTTATTTATTATTATATGTATAGATGAAGGTTAATTCATATGACTGATGCTAGGAATGTCTGAAATCTCCTTAGAAGGATATTTTGGGCCCTGAGAAGGGCCGAGTTTGGTGTATACTAGGGTGGTCGTTTTAGCTTATGCACGCTCTCCACGGATACGGCGAGCAAGCTGAATGTCCTTTGGCATGATTGTGACACGCTTGGCGTGGATGGCACAGAGGTTAGTGTCCTCGAAGAGACCGACCAGGTAAGCCTCTGGATGCCTCCTGTAAAGCCATGACGGGCAGACGACTGGAAGCGAAGAATCGGTCTTGAAGTCCTGGGCAATTCTCGCGCACCAGACGCTGGAAGGGAAGTTTCCTGATGAGCAACTCTGTGCTCTTCTGGTAACGACGGATCTCACGCAGGGCGACCGTTCCGGGCCTGTAACGGTGAGGCTTCTTCACGCCCCCTGTGGCAGGAGCAGACTTGCGTGCTGCCTTGGTGGCCAGCTGCTTACGAGGAGCCTTGCCTCCCGTGGACTTGCGAGCAGTCTGCTTGGTGCGAGCCATGGTGAACAACTGTGGTTTGTGATGGCCGGCGCCGAAAAATTTTTTTGCTTATATACGCCGTCTCGAGGCGCTTGCTCGAGCGCCATTGGCTGCTCGACTCGCCTACGTCACCCCGTTGCCCCTCCCCTCCTTCCTCTGGCTGCAGCCAACAGGCAGCTCACCTCAAACACTATTATCGCTGATTTTGCTCTATTTTTTGGATTTGTGCAAAAGTCATTTCACAGAGACGTGAAACAGACGAGTAGGCAACTGCAGTTTTGAAAGCGTTGTGAGAAAGCCGTGTTTCTGCTCGAGTACAAGCATAAAGTAAGGACAGGCAGGAGTTAGGAGTTGCC